>NC_142854.1:20020000-20324541 GCF_061612785.1 Hesperophylax consimilis | reverse complement strand
ATACTTACTTACAAAATTAAGTTTATATATATATATATTTTTTTTAATTCTAGGGGCGCCGGCCGGCGCCCCTTTGTAACTGGCGTCCCTAGGCACGTGCCTACTTTGCCTTAGGGTAAATCCGCCACTGCCCATTTATTCTACACTCTATCAATTTAATCACCTTTCAGACAAAACATAATTTATTCTTATTATCTAACTTAGTGGTATAGTATACACATAATTAATTAGAGTGATCCATTTACTAATAATTTCTCAAACTTTTCATCTTCTTATAATTCTCTAACTTCCACATTCTCTACAAACTAGCTATAAATCATTTTTCTTATTTTTCTTTTTTATATTATAGTAACGTATAGATTATATGTCCGCAAACTGTAAAATTCACCCGCCATAACACAGGGTCATCCATAGCATGGAGGGTGAAATTTCACAAAAAAAACAAATTTACTCTCTAAATCATGTATCAATAAAATAAAATAAATTTAAAAAACTGTTAAATTTATTGTGAAATCAGATATGAGAGCATCAGTAGAAAGATTAATTTAATATTAATAATTTTATCATAGAATCCTCTGCGTGTAACGTCGTATCTTCGCATAGTTTGAACTTTCTAATAAAACTGAACCTGCTAGGTAAAAATGTTTTCTGTATATGTTCGTTCAGATAGCCTAGGGTGTCGTATTTGGGGATTTTTCACAAAAACGGTGCTGTACAAACGATGGAATTAAAATTATTATTATTTATATTTATTTTTACCTGTACTAGGAACAGCACTGTCAGAAAACGCACAATTCCGAACACGGAGACCATATTGCTGTCAGCTGTTTAATGTCTTGAAATGGTGTTAACTTCTTAAAGCTGTGAGCAAACAGAATGAACTGATGTCTAATTCCTTGAAACATCCCGTTTTATAATTTGAATTGTCATTGATAAGGCACGTAATTTTACATTTACAACGTGTTGATATTACGTATACAAGACGTGTTAATACATTCGAAATATAAACGCAAGGAAATCAAAAAAATGCGATATTATTTTTAGCTGACGCAAGGCGTGCTTATAAGCAATGTTGTATATTGCTGATTATTCTTACAAAACTGATGTGCGTATGTCTAATTTATACCACTGCTTTGTTATTATCCACGGTAAACTGCAACTGTAAAAATTTGAAAACTAAATAGTAGGTATTTTTTATAGCGAAAATTTTTCATTTTGTATTTAATTATTAACGGTTAGTTTACACAAAATGAATCATTTTTACAAAAAAGGACCACAAAATAATTATTCACCGTAAAATAAAAATTAACTAAAAAATTAAAATAAGGCTGTATGAAACTACATGAAAATTGACACTCGTAACTGTTTTAAAAAAAAGTGAAATGATTTTTTGAAAACAGATAAGTTATTTCAGTTCTATTAAAAATATTATTTGCTACTTCTGAATATTGGTATAAGTGGTTTAATGCGATGCCAAACGTAGTAATACAAAATCATGTGTTTTTGGTTTGAAAATTTGGTCCCTAGAAATTTTTTAGATGCTTTAATTAAATACTGCGAGTAGAATACATCTTGGGCTTTGAAATAATCGAGTATTTTTTAGATAAGTCTTTTTATAAGCCCAGAAAAAAATAATGTATAAGGCCTATGAAAAGTGCTTTAAAGTTCAAAATCTCCTACTTACGAATCCATTTTCGGTTATGATTTTATTGTATAATGTGGCAAATTAAGTTATTTATAAAATGATCGAAAAAAAATTAAATAGTTATGCCTGAACATCCACAAAATAAAATTAAAGGCAGTTTTTGGCTATGTTTTTTTCTTGCATAAATCAAAACAGCCGGATGGTGTTAAACGGAAATTTAAACCTTATCGCCATCTACGTAAGGGTTATTATTGCGGCTATAGCGGCTCAATTTAAAATATTATACGACGTAGTGCATCGCCTTAATGGTGTTTGGTATTGACATTATTGTTGCTATAATGTAGGACTGTCAATAAGCAAATTAATAATTTCAAAAATAAAAATTACATTCTGTCGGACAGCTTTATATTCACTAGCTGACGTTGCTGGGGATTTTCCTTAGGGGATATACATATGGCATCACAGACTTATCTGTAGGCCTTTTTAAGATATAAAATTCCATAGTACACTATTTTGATATATATCATAAGGTTTAGCCTGCGTTAGCAATGTAGTGCCCAAAATATATTTTTACGTCTTGATTATAAAACATCGACTTTTTTCTACTTTCTACAAATATAATATGCATTTATCATATTTGTAAACATTATGGAAGAAATTTTCAAAATGATATTGAAAATCCTATTAATATCCATTGCGTAGTGTAGAAGAACTAAGCGCACAAACAGACAAACGCGGATAGCGACTATATCGGACGTGCAGAGCCAAAGCCATTATGAGATAACAAGATCTCAAGTTTTTACGATGTCCTTAATATTTTTGATAAAACCATTTAGATATCTGCGTCAAAATAAATATGAAACTATAATATTATTCCACATCCTTAATGTGCGACTGCTATAGTTAATATTAATGGATTTTCGGCGCCACCATACATTTAAAAACTAATGTTTTTCTTTTGTTCAACACAGTGAAGAGATAAGGGTGATCGCTAATTACTCTCATTGAACATGTGTGAAATTTTATGTATAATTTTGTCCAATAAATATAGAAGTAACTGGTACAAACAGTCACTTCTCATCCGAGAGTTCTCGGGAAAGTAATACTTGTTTAATTTAATGTTTTCCTACTGCCCCTGCAACAACTCTCAGATCAAGGTGTCAATGTGTGCCGATGCCCTATTGAATTTGCAGTATTTGTGCGGGCTTCACTAACTTGGTCCCGTACAGCGACATTATTTTATACTATTTAGAGATTAGGCAGTTATCTCAATACATAAAAATTAAGCCTACGTATTTTTGTGCTCACAAAACTCGAAAAGTAGTCGACCGATATCGCTGTGAATTTCAAAGTTTGTTCTTATTAGTGCCAGGAGTGTTTAGAGAGTAGTTTAAATGGTATAAAAAGTCGGGGACACCCGTGGAATACTAAACGCAATATATCTGCACCGCAATGAGATACGTAGTAGAATTAAAGTCTATGTAATGTAGTTTATTAACAGTAACATTGTGGTATACAGCAGTGAATGGTGGAAGAAGTTGGAGAAAAACTAAACCCTTCTACACAATTTTCCACAAATGATCATCTAGTCAATCAACATTATGCAAGAGCATTATATGCGCAAAATAAATACAAAACAATACAAGAGCAACACGTCAACTCACCAGAGATCAAATGGGAAAATAATTCAAAGACTCCAGATATTTTCATATCAGAGGGTTCGGCTCGGTAGAACTTCTAACAGGGCCTATAAATCCTACTGATCCCTCAACATAAATATTTAAAAAATCTTTCGTTATCCTACATGTATTCAAAATGACCGACTTTTGTATTTTTATATATAAATTTTTTGATAGATCTAATACGCCTAAATTTTTATGATAGTTCGAGAGCTAGGTATAATGCCAGTAGCCGAAATAACGAATGGTAATATTTTTATAGTCTGAGAATGCCAAATTATTTTTATTTAATTCCTAAATCTGTGTATTTTCTTATTTTTTCATTAGCAGATTTTTGAGTATTACAGGAATTTGGAATAGCGACATCAATGATATAAGTTATTTTTTTAAATTTTGTCATGTAAAACTATATCGGGTCAATTATGACTAATCGTTCGGCCTGTTAGTATAGTTTTATCATAATATATTTTATAAAATTCGTTTTCTAAAAATTAATTTGGTTCGTATTCATAATATGGTACTATATTACAGCAGTCAATCAAGTTATGTTTAATTACCAAACTTTGGTTAATTATTTTTAAAACTTGATTGTGCCTAAATGTATACTCGGACGGTGCTAATATAAAACATCCCGATATAATATGTTCTATAGTTTCCGGAAAAGCAAAACATTTTCTATATAAATCATCAATTTGATTGGTAACATTGATTATATGCTTCGTATTTTTTAGTATTAATGACTCTATCCTGAATGGCAAGCATAAATCCTTCTACTTCTGGGCTCAACTCTCAAATACTAAACCATTTGTTTGACGAAAATTTGCCAACATACGTTTGGTTGAGATAATAGAAGTGTTTTGCGTGTAAAATTTTATTTGATCAGGAATCTAATTATTCCTGGTTGGGATTTCTAAAAATGTTGGCATTCTCGACGTATAAATTTAAAGGTGTAATGTTTATATCTGTCTTAAAAATTATTTTGTGCATTTCTGAGCTATGAGCTTTCCTATGGAAAAAAAATTCTTAGCATTTCTACCTGATTATGTTTCTAAGAAGTTATTTTGACTATACCTCTACCTCCTAAATTTCTAGGTAAATTAATTCGTTCTATAGCTGAATTTGGATGATGACAATTAAACTTTGTTAGCGTAGTTCTAATTAATCGTTCTAAGTTATCTAAATCTGTATTGGACCATTTAATTATGCCAAATGAGTACGTTAATAGGGGTATTGCCCAAGTATTTATTGCTTTTACAAAATTTTGAGCAGATAGATTGTATTGATCCTATATTATTATTATTTGTCTTATGTATATTGCGTATAATATTAGTATATTGCGCAACATGGCCTCAGTGGTTTAAAGATAGTAAAGCATTTATAAGGGTTAATTTTTTATTTTTTTAACGGGCGTAAAATACGGTATATTTAGAAAGAATTGACACTATTTGGGTGGTAAAACTTGTTGAGCTGTATGATTTCAGACCCGCTGGACTTTGTGTGTTAGGTTGACCGGATACTCAAGGCCTTTGACACCCTTTTTAAAACGATAGGATGAATTTTTCTTTAGTACTCGAATTTTCACGATCTTGGTGACATAAATACAATTTTAAAGCTTTCTGAAATTACACGGAGAAAACTAACTGATAACAAATATTAATAATTTATTATGTATTTTATTAAGGGTGACCGGATAAATCATCAAAACATTTAAAAAAAATTATATAAACTCATGGAAAGTGATGAAACAAAAACTTTATTAACTGGGTTAAGGCGATGCCATACGTAGTAATGCAAAATCATATGTTTTTGGTTTGAAAATTTGGTCCCCTAGAAATTTTTCAGATGCTTTAATTAAATACCGCGAGTAGAATAATCGAGTATTTTTTAGATAAGTCTTTTTATAAGCCCAGAAAAAAAATAACGTATAAGGCCTATGAAAACTGCTTTAAAGTTCAAAATCTCCTACTTAAGAACCGTAACATTACGTATAATGTGGCAAATTAAGTTATTTTCAAAATGATTGAAAAAAATTAAATATTTATGCCTAAACATCCACAAAATAAAATAAAAGGCACTTTTTGGCCATGTTTTTTTCTTGCGTAAATCAAAACAGCCGGATGGCGGTAAGCGGAAATTTAAACCTTATCGCCATCTACGTAAGGGTTGTTATTGATAGCGGCTCAATTTAAAATATTACACGACGTAGTGCATCGCCTTAAGTAGGTTAGGTTAGGTTTAATTTTTTTTTTCATCGTTTCTAATGACTTTATATCACTTTTTAAAGGTGTGTTGAATTGTCACCGTGTTGATTTATCGTGAAACCCTTTTTAAGTTATTTGTTTTCAGGTTAAAAACGGGATCTAAGGCCCCTAATGAATGACTTAGGTTTACTGATAAACTATTTGTAAAATTGCAATGAATTGTCACGTTTATTAGTTTTCAGGGAAATTTTTTTCCGAAATTTTAACGAAACATGAAACAGAACAGAAATTTAAAAAAAGATATCAGTCACAGTTAGGAATTGCACCCAGGACCTCTTTTCTTACAGGGACAGGCGTCTTAACCAAATTGACCATTGGGACCTATTTTTTAAACGTCATATTAATGCCAAAAATTATTTCCAAGATGGTATTGTTAATTCTGAATTTGAAATATGAGGTGGACAAATATGAGGTTTAATAAATAGGACCCAATAGTCGAGTGGTTTTAGACGCCTGTCCCGGTAAGACAAAAGATGCTGGGTTTGATTCCTAGTTGTAACCGTTATCTTGTTTTTTCTGTGTCTTCTGTTTCATGTTTCGCTTTTTACATCTATTGGAATCTTAATAAACACTTATAGACCCACACTCTGCCAACACTCTTGGCACTAATGAGAACACACTTTTAAATTTTTAGCAATATCGGTCGACTACTTACGAGCGCAACATAACGCACGGTGAATTTGAATATATTAATATAAAAAGTACACAATAAGCAAATGAAATATTCAAAATTTTTGACAAAATATGTATTGAAATACGTCCAGCGTCTGTCAGAAGTAAAATTATGTACATAATTCTTAGAATAGGTAGGTGCTGTACATTCATACTTAATTGTTTTAGTTTTCAAAAGACAACAAACAACAAAACATTTCAAAATGATGTCGTGTTTATAACGTCAAACAAACTTTGTCTAAAACTTTCTGTCGCATTTGAGTTATGTAAAACATTTGCCCAGGGGACATTTTACACGACCCTTTTTTCTTACCGATCTCCATATGGAAATTATATTAAGACCCATATGAAAAATCTTTACTTTTTACGGTCATTATTTTCATACTTGCAATTTGACAGAGTTAGTTAGTTGCCAATGGAGAAAAATACGAATATTGAATATTGCCAATTTATTAAGAATCTTTTTTTTGTGTGACACCTGACAAGAGCGCCCCTGTCAGTACAGTGTAAAGGCCGGTGGGGCAGCGTTGTGAGGCGGGTTAAGATAGGGGCTGTAGGAAGGGATTTATTAATGCGGATCTTGAAAAGGCCCGGATTATATGAAGGAGGAAAAACAGATGCCAGTAATTCGTTCCAAATGCGAGCCGTCTTACACAAAAACGAGTCGAAGAAGCGGTTCTCATGTAGCCAACATCAACTGTGAACGATTGTTCCGCTCGTTTTCACGTACGTGCACCGGTGCACCGGGGATCAATACAGCTAAATTCTTAGAGCAGGCTCCGTTAAAATACCTTTACAACAGACTGAGCATGTCCACAATGCCCCTGTGCATTAGAGATGCCAATCGGTCTGTTAACACTAGATTTTCAATCAGATGGAGTCCTCCTTTATAATAATAATATTTGGATGATTTTTATAGCGCCGTTTTTGTGCAAAATCACCTCAAGGGTGCTTAATTTGGTTTATCAAGTATTGTGGGGCTCCAGGTGTTTCAATTATAATATTCAAATGGTATCTTCAAATTATTCGTAATCTGCTTAAAAACGGGATTGCAGGCCCTTAACGAATGAATTCATAGGTTTCCTAATATTTTTTTCGTAAAATACGAATGTATTATCACGATATCGGAACACGGGTTTATTAAAATCCGTATGTTTCTGCATTTCATCATTTTATATTATCAATGTAAATTTCGATTTATTAGGAATTTGTTAAAAGTTAATCAGGATTACAAATTTGTATACATTTTTTTAAAAAGCTGTACTCATTTTCTCCATGCATTTGAGAAGATATAAAATTTTGGGAAATGGCAACCTTTGCCACTGTCGTCAACAAATTATCAAAAAATACGCGAAATTCATAACACCGTACAGTAACACACGTTTAAAATCAGTAGAAAACACACGTTATAGACTTTTGATCAATATTTAAACAATAAAACGAAACAAATCTGCAATCTGCATGTAATTTACATTGTACGGTAACGTTAAACGATGACGGACGACAGATGTCAAATAATGTCCGCCATTTTAAACTGTACGTAAATCTGTACCAAAATCGAACACTCTTTTTTTTCATTCTGAATCTACACGAAAAGACGACCCGTATGGAAACTGGACGAAAAAAAGCATCGTGTGAAACACCCATTATATCAGCTTCTCTTTTATATAACGCAAAACAGTCCCAACTGCTTCCAACTGTCAATGGGACTGTAGCCTTAACAAACTGGATTATATTGTGAGACTAAATGGAGTGGAGAATTAAAGGAGATGGGGGAGGAAAATTGGGAGGTACCTGACCATTCAAATCTGGTCACCAAATGCTGCTAATTGGTAATTAGTTAGTGAATTGAAGCAACGTTTTGATTATGGACGTTCATCAAGGCGGTGATAAGAGTATCTTAAACTCTGCAACGAGCGCAAAATTCAAGCAATAATTATGTTTCATTGAAGAAGAAGATAATACTTATAAATCGAAACGAAACATAGAACAAGACAAACAAAAACAAAAACATAACGATCGCAACTAGGAATTGAACCCAGGATCTCACCCGACCGTTGGGATAACAATAACAATAATATTAGTTATCTAGATATACATACAAGGTTTTCCAATAAGAGGTGTTATTTTGAACAGCCCGCTATTTCGGTAGATGTTACTTTTGAAGCTGTCATTTTTTGACATTTGACAAGTAGAAACTACGTCATTAATAAAAATGGAACGATACACGCTTCAACAACGCATCGAAATTATTAAAATTCACTTGAGTGAATCAAATGCAAATCATCTTCAGTGATGTGGCCCATTTCCACCTTGGTGGCTTCGTCAACAAGCAAAATTGTCGCATCTGGGGCTCGGAAAACTGAAGAGTTATTGTTGAAAAGCCTCTCTATTCTCAACGTATGACTATTTAGTGCGGTTTATGGTCCGGCGGAGTCATTGAACCATACTTTTTTGCAAATGAGGCTGGAGCAACAGTTACGGTGAATGGATTGCGCTATAGAGAGATGATTAATGATTTTTATGGCTGGAATTGGATGGTATTGATCTGGACAGCGTTTAGTTTCAAAACGGCGCTACGTGCCACACAAGCAACGAAACCATTAATCTTTTACGATTGAATATCAAAATAACAACTCTTATTGGAAAAGCCTGTACATAAGCATTAATTGAAATATCCATAGAAATTGAAAATATCTCCCGCGTAAAAATAAATGCCGCCGACGGGAATTGAACCCGCACCTTCTGATGTCCGGTCAGGTGCTCTGGACCACTGAGCTACATCGGCTTATTCCCAACCCGGTTTGGTGCGGTTTATGGTCCGGCGGAGTCATTGGACCTTACTTTTTCGAAAATGAGGCTGGAGCAACAGTTACGGTGAATGGATTGCTCTATCGAGAGATGATTAATGATTGGATGAGATGGCCGGAATTGGATGGTATTGATCTGGACAACGTTTACTTTCAACAAGACGGCGCTACATGCCACACAAGCAACGAAACCATTGATCTTTTATAATTGAATATCAAAATAACACCTCTTATTGGAAAACCTTGTATCTCAGCAGGATATTGTCTGACAAAACTCGGTTCTTGGCGGTCGGATCTAGTATTTCGGCTTAAAAATATTGCGTAAATTGAACTCAATAATCTAAAAAACAGATGAAAACATAATATTTTTTTGCGAACTCACTCGTAACTCGTAACGCGTATCCATTTTGGATACTATTTGAACTACGGTAGAATTTTGTATTTTCCCATTGTCTTGCCTTGCGCAGTCGAAGCTTTTCACGGAACAGGAACATGACACTATTGTACTGTCTTCTTTATTATCCTCGTGTGATTCCGGCATTAGAGTTACACCAAGTATACAAATGGAATGCACGTTGGGAAGATTGTTGTCCAGATTACATTATTTTAACAGCTGAGTTTTGTGTAATTTTTCATGTAAATCATAGACATATGAATATTAGTAGACCTGCCCTAAGTGATTAAAAGCGTATTATCCCCACTCCCCATACCGGTTCCGTTAGAGCCGGCTGGGCTCGCGTATGGCCTCAAGTGAAATTTGAAAACGTGACGTCATCATTCTTGTGCGAACTATGGTCGAGGCATCATCGGTTCATTTTACGAAATAACACGGCAAAATGTTGACTTGTACTATGAAAACTTGTAAAAAAAGATGTGAAAAAGAGAATAAACCCAATTGTCGTATTACATTCCATATATAAGCATTATTTTACTTTATTTTAAGCATATTCACATCGTATAATATGAATCAGTTGTTACTATCACATCGAGAAACGTCTGGACGCGAAACACAAAGCTGGTTGGTTGCTGGGAAGTAAATTATGAACATTTATAAAAGTGTCTTAACTAAATACTCTGAAACTAACTACGACTCTGCAAACAGAAGAAATTTACTTTGCCGAATTTGGACTTCGCAAATTAGTTCATAATGTGGCGAGTAATTTGCGCTCTCATGTAAAAATGTCTATTCATTCAAAAGCAGATTTTACTTTAAGAACTAAATTTTTAATTTTAATTTTAATTTTACTTTAAGAACTAAATCTGAACTAAATGGTGATATTATAATGCGAGATGCCTATTTACTGTCAGATTAATTTATTGACGAATCACAGTCAGCCTTACCCCCTTCGTTCTTCAACAGTTGATTTTACCCCTCGCCATTATCTTCTCGTCTATTAATTCCTATGTCTGTGATGTAAATTAATTATTAAAAAAAGTGTCCCCTGTCCTGAATAATAAAACAGTGACATGTGGCCTTTGGCTTCTTAGTTACGGATATAAATAACGATAATACATTGAGGGACGTGATATATTATTAAGTTTTTTGTACTTTACCAGTGGTATGAATTTAACAAGATTAACTCTTCCAAGAAACGTGATTTGGCATGTTCGTGTTTAAAAAATCAGCATTGTTTGATTAATTTCATAATATAATTTCCGACTTTATGTCCGGGTTAAATCTTCCCCACAGGAAAAACTAAATCCTTCGACAAATGATCATCTAGTCAATCAACATTATGCAAGTGCATTATATAAGCAAAATACATACGAAACAATACGAGAACAACACGTCAACTCACCAGAGATCAAATGGGAAAATAATTCGCCGACTCCAGATATTTTCATATCAGAGGGTTCGGCTCGGTAGAACTCCTAACAGGGCCTATAAATCCTACTGATCCCTCAACACAAATATTTAAAAAATCTTACGTTATCCTACATCTATTTAAAATGACTAAGTGTGTTTCATAATTGCTATGAAATTTTCATTTCTTTACAGTGATATGGCGATATACAATGTCAGACTAAATGGGCTAGAACCAAAACTTACCTAGAGGGCGCAGTACAATTTATGAGGTCGTAGGTTCTCTACAGAATTGTATTATTTGCAAACATATACACAAAATTTTGTATATTTACCTGGCGGATCACTTCAAATAAACACACTTTTATTATAACGTTTAAGGCCCGTAGTAAGAGTTCAAAGATGGTTTGAACGGGAGATATGTAAAAATATAGCGAATATGATAAAAATATTTAATAAAACACTACTCGTTTGAAATAGAGAAAAAATCTCTCGACAAATACTTTAATTGCGTTTAAAGATACACTGTGATTTTTTTCATGCCTATAACATATTCAATAACCAAAAACAATGTGTTTTTAATAATTTTCTGAGCTTTCTTTGCGATTTTTTTTTCTATTGAGGGAATTCATATAATTAACTTTTCAACATAACAAATGTAAAGATATTATCTTAAAAAATAACATTTATTTTTTTTAGACTTAAAAACTTGTTATAAATCGATAGAAATCGGGAATGCGAGAGCTTAATATGTTCGTATAATTCAATATATTTACAACTTATTTGTGTGTAATTTTTCGTCAGCGTTGGTCAAGTAATTATACAATAATTTTATATTATAAATTTTACTTTTATTTTACTCCAAAAAGTGAGATTAAACGGTCATACCAATATTCAAATTCAATTTTATAAGATTTTCATGAAGGTGTTGTATTTTTATAATAAATTACTAATACATGCATGGTAAACATTAGCTTGCAACTTAACATAAGCAAATGTCAAATTACGGGGTTTTATCGTTTAAAGAATCCAATATTTTTTTTATTATTCCATTAAAAATATGTCGTTAGTTATCTGTCTCGGAAATTAATGTCTTAGGTATTTGGTTTGACACGAAACTTAACTTTATCAAGCAATTGAAATAATAACCAATAAAGCTTTGAAAATTTTGGGATTTATTTTAAGGGCATCTAGTGATTTCAATAATGTAAATACTATAAAAACATTATATATGTCACTAGTAAGGAGTCATATAGAATACAATTCCACGGTTTGGTCCCCAAATTATGAAATTCATTCACTTGCGATTGAAAGAATCCTGAATTAATTTTTAAGATATGTTCATTTTAAAATGGGCATTCCTAGAGTACTTTGTTCATTAAATTTAATAAAATTATCTGATCGTAGAATCATTTCCGATTTAACCTGTTTGTATAAAATCATTAATTCAATGTTTGATACCCCTGATTTATTATATGTAATCTCTTTTAATACTCCAAGCAGGTCAGTTACAAGACAGTACCTACCATATTATTGTAGCAATTCTGTATCAACGTCCCAATATCACACTCTTATGCGACGGATTCAACAGCTAGGAAACAAATACTCCGATAAATATGATTTAAGATTTTCACGGCCAAAAGTATTTTTGTTATTTGTTTTTGGGGTGTTATGCAGTGTTGCGCTAACTCCTTCTTTAGCCAACGTTTCGGACAGCATTGCAGTGTCCATTATCAGGGCAGATGTGTTATTACTGCAATGCTGTCCGAAACGTTGGCTAAAGAAGGAGTTAGCGCAACACGGCATAACACCCCAAAAACAAATAACAAAAATACTCCGATGTTGTTGATATATTTAGTACATCAATTACAATAGCAGTACTATTAATACTTTCCTATTAATTTTGTGGTTGACCAATCTTTCGTATTTTTATCAATGGTCAGGGCCTTGGCAATGGTTGGGACCTCAGAATGGTATTTGACCCACTGAATTTAGGGCCATTTGCTAAATTCTCACGTATCCTTTCTGCCTCGGAGTGGGCTGATAGTTGATACCCGCTCCGGGGATCATTTGTATGTGGTCTGTGAACTTTGGAGTCTCACGAAACACGCTAAAACAAGAATAGGGTGTTATCTGTGTTTCGTGTGATAATGGGTTAATGTTTTTTGTTACGGTTTTTACACTTATCTGCTGACGCACAAGGTTATGGTTCCGGGAGAAAATATTCAAGAACATTGGAGAAAATTGAAGAAAAATAACAAACCTTATCTAACTAAACCCTAACCTAACCAAAACAATCCCAACATAACCTAACTTAACCTAATTTAAACAAACCTCGTCTAACTAAACCTAACATAAATAAACATAACCTAACCTAAACAATCCCAACATAACCTAACTTAACCCAATTTAAACAAACCTTATATAACTAAACCTAACATAAATAAACATAACCTAATCTAAACAATCCCAACATAACCAAATTTAAACAAACCTCATCTAACTAAACCTAAACCTAACATAAATAAACATAACCTAACCTAACCTAACCTAAACAATCCCAACATAACCAAAGTTAAACAATTTATTTTATTTTTATGCCTTTCTCGAAAGAGTTGAGTTCTTAAACGAAAAAAACTATTTATTCATATTTATATTGCATATTTACAGGCGCAAATAAATAATTTGTCTTAAAACTGCAAAGCAATACCTTACAAAAGGGTATTTTAATAAAATAAATTAACTATCGCCATCGAGCCAACGAGCGTCGCGTTTAAACTTAAACAAAAAAATATTTCAAGTTATTTTTTCTGATAATTTTAAACCACTTAGGCATTAATTAAACTAAGGCTTTACTTAAACTGACGAAAAATAACACACAAATAAGTTGTAAATATATTGAATTATACGAACATATTAAGCCCTCGCATTCCCAATTTACAACTAGTTTTTAAGTCTAAAAAAATACAAATGTTATTTTTGAAGATAATATGAATTCCCTTAATAGAAAAAAAATCGCAAAGTAATCTCTAAAAATTATTAAAAACACGTTTTTTTCGGTTATTTAAGATGTAATAGACTTGAAAAAAATCACAGTGTATCTTCAAATGCAACTAAAGCATTTGTTGAGAGATTTTTGTTCTATTTCAAACGAGTCGTGTTATATTAAATATTTTCATCATATTCGCTCGTATTTACATATCTCCCGTTCAAACCATCTTTGAACTCTTACTACTGGCGTTAAACGTTTTAATAAAAGTGTGTTTATTTGAAGTGATCTTCCAGGTAAATATACAAAATATTCTGTGAATGTTTGCAAATAATAAAATTCTGCAGAACCTACGACCTTATCAATTGTACTGCGCCCTTGAGGTAAGTTTTGGTTCTAGCCCATTTAGTCTGACATTGTATACCACCGTATAGAAATGAAACACACTTAGGACGGGTTGTTTCGGAGAATTTGAACAATTCATCAAATTTCAACGTTGATTTCAGGGTTCTGTGAAAGTCCTATTCAAGTTCTGTTAACATTTCAGCATAGGGTAGTTGCTTGACAGAACTGAAATAAAAACAGAACTTGAAAAAATCTTTCACAGAACCTGAAAATTAACTTTGAAATTTGAAGAATTGTTCAAATTCTCCGAAACAACCCGTCCTTAGTCATTTTAAATACATGTAGGAGTTGTGTGGAGATAATGTAAATGATAAAAAAAATGTAAATAAAACAAAATATATATTATGTTGGTAGCATTTTCCATGTTATGTATATTTTTCAATATCTACAATGTTGACAAACATTTTATTAAAATGTGAAACAATTTCCATTAAATCACAAAAAAGTGTGGAGATAATGTAAATGATAAAAAAATGTAAATAAAACAAAATTATGTTGGTAGCATTTTCCATGTTATGTATATTTTTCAATATCTACAATGTTGACAAACATTTTATTAAAATGTGAAACAATTTCCATTAAATCACAAAAAATAAATATTTTCAGATTTATTAATATGTTACATATATTTTCTAACAAGACAAAAAAAAAATCAGATTTTTTACATATTTTATAAACATTTTAATATCACCACCGCCCACAGGGAGCTGATGGTGGAGTCTCCATTTTTATCAGAGACACCATGGATTATAACGTAATCAACAACATGCACGAATCTGACAACAACTTCCTGCTGATACATGTAAACAAACTTAACTTAAACATCAGTGTAGTGTACAAAAAACCTAGCGCTAACTCTCAAGACTTCTTAGATAAACTAGAAGTACACAAAAGGTCTATAATCTTTGGAGATTTCTACATAAATTTACCTGACACAACAAATACACATAAACAATAAGATTAAATAATAATTATTGTTTTGAGCAAAATAACAACAAACACGCGACACGCATCAAAGAAAATACAAAAACAATCAGAGATCACGTACTCTCCGATATCACACTGTCGTACTCACTAAGGAACTGCGATAATGCAATAACCGATCACAATATACTACTCTTTGATATACTTCAAACATATATTAATACTTCATCCATAACGTCTTCGTACGAAAAAAAATATTAATTTAGATAAACTAAATAATGATATCCTTCAGGATCCCTTTGATATCAACGTAAATGACGATTCGATGTCATTCTAACAATTTTGTAAATCACAAAATAAACTCTAACAGTACACACAAAAAACTAAAAATAAACACATCCAGATGGGAAAACCAAAGACATCTTAAAACTAATTATAAAGAGAAACAAATTACACCTTAAGCTAAAAAATAACCAACAAACTTTACATTGAAAACTGAATGTACTAAATAATATTACTAAAAAAAAAACAAAAACACTATTCGAAGTCTGTGATATTCATGTTTCACCAAGAATAAGCAGTAACATTCAATATTATTTTAACTTTTAACATTTTTTTTTCAAGTAAAGCCTCTAATACAATAATACAGTTTTGCTCTTCTCACAACTGTCTATGATACATTTGAGGTGTCACCACTTCTATTTTCTTCAACTTCAGAAAACTGCGTAATACATATGATTTAAAATATGTCTATGTAAGTCATCTTCTAATTTACATTATTGCATATCCACTAAATGTAGTGCAGTCTTACAATCCATGTCACACTGTGTGAACAAAGAGACGATAGCTTCCTGGGTACTACAAATATTCAATCCACTGAGCAGAAATGTGATGATGTATTCGTTCCTCTGCAGAGCAGTTTTGTGATGTTCATTCCTAAAGATGGCATTTTCTTCAAAACACACCCGACTAATATGTCCATTGTCCATCGTTTAATTTAATTGTTGTGTCTGACATCGCCAATTCTTCCAATTCAACATTTAGAAACAATCTAATTACCTTGCTGTCTGGGTGCAGTAGTATTTTAATTTATTTGGTTAATTCAACCAGTGAAGTATTTATGCGCAGCCATATTCTGCATATATTGGATTGTATCAACCCCAACCTATTCAACTCAAGTTGTCTCTTTTCATAAATTTCCTGAAACCAAGTTCGCCGTGGTCTTTAGTTAATGATTTGGTGTCTTCCAGTATATCGTATTCGTCCAATGCCTTTCCTTTCAATGTTTTATCGTGTAAATAAATGTCGCATTTCAGACTTGTACAGATTAGGTGCCCTGACGATATCAATTTTTTTTCATATAAATCTTTCAGGGATTGATCAACACATCACTTTGTGGCCTGAAAACTTCGGCCAGAATTCTAAACTGGGGAGGAATCTCCATAAAACAATCTATACCTGGCCCTAGTACTTGCTTTGTCTGGCTGAGCACCTCTTCCCTTTATGTCTTGAGTCCTTCCTCCGCTTCTTCACAACTCAAGGTAAAGAAAGCTCTGCCATGCCAAAACATTAATAAAAATGCGTTGCTCTTGTGTGTTGATCGTTACAAATTACTTAATTTTGTTTCTAATGAATCTTTCAAATATTTTCGGGTAAAGGGTAAAGTTAATCTTTTGAACTATCTTTATTTTTGACATAATCGTCCAACCTCTTGGAATAGGTCTTACTTTGAAGAAAATACGCTATTCGTTGAACCCAGACTGCGGTCAGCACTTGAGCAGCACTCACTCAACAACAAAAAATTGTCACGTTTTGAGAAGTGAGCTCATCTGATAATCTATCTATATGCGCTTTGAATTGTTTTAACTTGATGTGTATGAGCCACCCTGTTTCAATGAGCCTTGATATGTTTGCCAGAGATGTATGTTTTTCCCATTCCGGGTTTGTCTGTTATGATGACCAATTTGCGTTCTGTTTCGCATGAGGTTTCGTAGAATTTTATGGACACATAAGGGCGCAGTGTTTCCACAGACCAGTGGGAATATCGCCACTCTTAGTGTGTCTTTAGTACGCCGTTCAATGCATTCAGCCATCTGAGCGTGAATGCTGTTATCTGTGCGAGCCAACCCCCGACGGAGTGCCCCCTTTTTAGTGAGGGTATAACCTCGCCCGTGTTTAGTGTTAAAAAAATGTAAGACTTGCCTAATTGTGGAGTTGATGCAGCCCGTGTATTTTGTTCCGTAGATTCCTAAAACATTTGTCAGTATCGCTCCTGTGTCAGTTGGAATGGCTCCCCGACGAGCCACCAAAACTTGCTGCATCTTAATGTCCAATCCGAGTTGGATCCAGTCGCCAGGAGACGCCAACCTTTTGGTAGATCCAGGTAGTCCCCGTAATTCGTCAATCTCCCCGGACTCCTTCTCCGTATAAACCTCTGCGGCCAATATCACCATGGAAAGTTCTCTGAGGTGATTTTCTGTGTGTAGGATGTCCAGTGGAAGCTCTGCCGACGCCTTCAGGAGGGAATCTAGCAAAAGTTGTAACTCTGAGCTCTTCATCAGTAAACTTCTGTCAACAGCCATGGTTGTGGAGATATGAGGTGTGATTTACCTGAAACAATAATAACAAATTATGTCGCATGATACAGCACGGTGCCAATGGGCCACAATCTAACACGGAGTCACGTAGAACTACGTTATGATGCCACGTGATTCAACTTTATGCCACATTGTGGTACTAAATACCACATTCACATGTCATCATGGCGCCACATGATGCCACACGATGCCACATGATGCAAAAAAATGTAACGCGGTGCCAGGCGCGACCACAGGATATCACGGGAATGTAGGGAATAAGTCCTAATAACACGGTGAAATTTCGCAATGCTTTCGAGGTATCTTAAATGTGCTACACATTTCTTATTTCTGAAGTTGTCGTGAAAAATACCTTTTTATAAACTACATAATATTATCTTCCAAACTTTTGTATTTGAAATAAACATTAATATTTCTAAAAAAAATAATTTTAATATCAAGCAAGAACGTGTTAACAAAAAAACTTACCTGGACATTTTGAGTCAAAACGTCCATAATTTTTAATACAATATTTAAAAAATACATTCACTTTGTGTAGAGAATAAGTAAAGAAAATATCACTTCATTTTTATGCCGTTAAAACAATAAAAAAATATTAATATATTTAAGTCTCTGAAAAGAATAATTAGATTTGAAGGTTTCATAAATAAACATAGAATACACTCACCTCAAGTAGTTGTCACAAAAGGTCACTAAACTGTCGCAGGATTGTCACCAAACCAATACAAATTATGGTATATATTAATAATTATATTTCAATAATCAATCGAGGATGTTAACAGGTACTTTGCATTGATAGATACGTATTATGTAACTTTTAGCATACAGTGAGTCGAAATATGTGATTTGATTCACTGAGGACTTCTAAATTTAAAAAAATTCATTTGTTTAGAATAGATCAACAATTCTTGAGAGAGATACGATAAGGCGCAGAATACGTCTGAGGATTGAAGTTAACTTTGTAGTAAGACTGGCCTAGCGGTTATTTTTAAATACTTGAAGTTCGTTATCTATCGATGCTGATATGAAGGGTGACGTAGCGTAACGATCTGAGTTCATTTTTGGTCGAATATTGCATTACAGACAAATGTAATTGTTACATATAAGATTTGTAACAAGGTGTGCGCATCACTTTACTTACATCAATAATGATAATGATGATTTATTGTCTTCTTTTTTTAGTAACAATATAGTGTTTTTTTGTATAGTTCAGTTTGGTACATTCGGTTTTAGTCTGTGTTTGATATCAGTATATTTCTATTTCAGATCTCCCTATATTAAGTATTCAGTTTTTTATTTGAGATTTAAATGTTATAATGTTGAGGTTTTTGAGTGCAAGTGGTATTTTATTGTAGAGTTTAATACTATGATATAAGAAGCTTTTTTGCCCAAAAGTTGTATAAGTAGTTATTTGTTGGATAAGTTTTTGACCATGAGATCTAGTGTTTCTATTGTACGTGTTTGTTGTTATTTGTTGGGTTTTGTACTTATGAATGTTAATGATTATAGTTTTAGAATATAGTTGATTAATTGACATGATGTTAAGATTGGTGAAGATTTCGTCAGTGCTAGTTCTTACAGGAACTTTCATTAGAATTTTCATTATGGCTTTTTGAGTTTTAATTAGTGGATTTAGTATATTTTTATTTGCACTGCCCCATCCGATAATACCGTATTCCAACAGTGATTAGCAGATTAGCAGATTTTGATTAAGTCTTTTTTAATGAGCACATTCCTGATAGTTTTGAAAAAGTAACTTAGTTTTTTATCTACGGTCTTGGTGTGAGGGACCTTTAAGTACCTACACATTGTCATTTTGCTATTGGTCAAATTGACTGCCGTGGAATTCCGACTTGGAGAGTTGCCAAACCTGAGGGAGCAAGGATCTGTGATTTTGCATTGGAAGCAATCGCCATTCTTTGATCACCAGCCCAGAGCAGCGGGCATTTCCTCTTGGCTGAGGTTCTATAAGATTAATAAGATAATAAACCCATTCATACTTTTATTTCTTGCCACATAATCCCACGGTAACATAATTTGGTCTGTAATCTAATTTTGTTAATTTATTCAGAATGAATGGAAGTGTGTTCATAATTGATTAAAGAAAGATTACTGTACTAAATTAAATGGAAAAATTTGTGACGGCGCCAAAATTAATTTGGGAGGTGTGTTTGGTTACCGCCGAACCCAGAACCATATATTGGATAACAAACATCTAGGCCATAGGTCTCGTTACGTTTGGTGATTTAGCAGGGGCACTCGGGTTTATCGGGTGATGTATGTTAAGGAAGCGCCTGCCCAACGGCTGCGTAATTGCCAGATCGGGAAAGCATGGTTTTGGGAGATACGTAAATATGTTAGAGGGAGCGCGCTAATATTAAAAAAAAACGATAGTAATTAAGCGAAAATGGTAAAAATATTTAGTGAAACACGACTCGTTTCAAATGATAATAAATAAAACATATTAAATAACAGAACAAAACATGTTTTAAATAATTTTCGGAGCTTATTTTGCGATTTTTTTCTGTCGAGTGAATTTCATATAATTAACGTTTCGGCATTACAAATGTATAGATATTATCTTCAAAAATAACGTATATATTTTTTGGAACTTAAAAACTTAAAGAGTTAACGAGAATCTTGTTGTTGATCGGTAGAAATTGGGTATTCAGGGGCATAAGGATAAGGAATTGTCCTTTTCCTTAAACTTAAAGACTACGATTCCGGTTTCACTTAATAACTTAATAAAAGGAATTGTCATTGAGTATATATTTTTTTTTTTTATAGTCGGAGGCGGTTTACTTACGTTCCCCGCGAGCACTTAGGCCATAGGCCCATTGTACTATCTCCCACTTTACCTCATTCCCTTGCCAGTAACCTGATCCCTTTTATGAAGTTCACCAGGGCTGTCATTGGATATGTGGCGATGTCTTCTGGTTCCACACTGTGTCGTCACAGGTATCTAAGCCTTATTTCCAGCAGAGCGGGACATTGGCACCATAGGTGAATTGGAGTCTCTTCCTCCTCTTCACATTTCCTACAGATGTTGGTGTTTTCCACTCCCAACAGTTGCATGTGTCTCCTGAGATGGCAGTGTCCCGTTAATAGTCCTACCAGTTCCCTCAGTGAGTTTGTCATTGACTATAAATTTGAAGTCCTTTTTTCTGTTATAAAGAAACCCCATCGGTTACAGAGTTTGTAGTTTTTTTAATCAATTTTATTCATTGTTGCCACCTAATCCCGCGGTAACATAAGGAATTGTCTTTAACCTTAAACTAACGGCTTTAAGGACGATTCTGGTTATAATGAAGGATAAGGAATTGTTCTTAACCTTACAATTAAAAAACTTCAATGTGCGACAGCCATTGACTACTCTACAAGTCCAGGGTGAATACATTTATTGTTGGAATAACCAACACGTAAGAAGTCAAATTTTCATATTTAAGGTTAAACGCAACGCTACTTATTCTTTATATTATAAAAGTAAATTAAAATTATAAATGCTATTTGTTTACGCCCGTACATACGTAATAATAATATGAATAAATAGTTATGTCCGTAAAAGCAGTCAATTCTTATCGGTGCAATATTGTATTTGCATGTCTTTCTCGAAATAATTGAGTTTTTAAACGAAAAAAACTAATTATTCGTGTTCATTTTGCATGTGTACGGGCGCGAACAAATAATTTGTGTTAATATATTAAAGCAATACCTTACATAAAGCGTATTTAATAAAATAAATTAATTGAATGAACACGTAAATTAAAGGAGACCCATGTAACCCTTGAGGTGATTTTGCACAAAAAATCATCGAAATATTATTATTATTATTATTAACAAGCGTCGTGTTTAACCTTAAATATTACAATTTGAGGTTTTACTCGTTGAGTTATTCCAAAAATAAATAATAATTTCACTAACTTAACAATTGTATAAAATATGGAAAAAGTGACTTTGATCGTTATTTCCAGACACCTTTCAATGTTTAGGTTACGCGTATCGTGTTATCAGTATGTACTGACGTATCCTGTGTTAGTTTAGGACTAATGGCCGTCTTACATGGCACATTTTTAATCATTTTATCTAATCGGGCTGAAAAAATGGACGTGTTCTATTTTGGTAGTTGGTATTACCGATTTTCATACATTTTAAGATGGCGGACGTTATTTGACGTCTGCCAACTATCACTGTTTTACGTAACTATATTACGTAAAAACGTTGAATGTTAATTCAGTTTTATATTTAAAATATAGGTAAAAAGACTACAATACATATTTATTACTGTTTGTGAATGTGTATTACTGTTAGATATTGCGAATTTCGCGTGTATGTTTGATAATTCACATTTTGTTTCTGCCATCTCTCATTGTTTACATAACTATTGTTGCATTATTATTGCACATTTAAAATATTAATAAAAAGTTGAAGTATCAACTACAATATGTATGTATTATTGATTGTGAGTGTGTATTACTGTTAGATATTGTAAATTTCGCATTGTATGATCGATGATATGACATTTTGTTTTTAGGAAATACTACAACTTTAACGTTAACTTGATATTGTAACATACTGTTTAATAAATATAAACAGAGTGAATGATTTATTTATGGAGTTGTGACAGCCGTTATTTTGGCATCTGAGCTGCTGTGTTTTGTTAGTTTCAACCCATATATTTTATAAGAATATCGCACCGATCAAGATACGATGATCAGGTCAGCAATGTCGCAAAACCTATAAAAACATTATGACAAAGGTTCAAAGACGAACGAGTAGACAAACACATCGATTGAGTAATAACAAAGCACGTGACAAAGCGCGCAAATGACAATGACAGATGATTTTATGGCTGTGATCTATGGTTATGTTTTAGTACCGTCTCAGAATATTATTTCTTCTCACAGACATAGGAATTAATAGACGAGAAGATAATGGCGAGGGGTAAAATCAACTATTGAAGAACGAAGGGGGTTAAGCTGACTGTGATTCGTCAATAAATCAATCTGACAGTAAATAGGCATCTCGCATTATAATATCACCATTTAGTTCTTAAAAGTAAAATCTGCTTTTGAATGAATAGACATTTTTACATGGGAGCGCAAATTACTCGTCACGTTATGAACAAATTTGCTAAGTCCAAATTCGGCAAAGTAAGGCAGCTTCTATTTTCAGAGTCGTAGTTAGTTTCAGAGTATTTAGTTAAGACACTTTTACAAATGTTTCATAATTTACTTACCCCAGTAAACAACGATGAGCACACTTGAGAATCGCTACATTGTGATGTGATAGTATATGTTTCTAAAACTGATCCATATAATACGGTGTGAATAAGCTTAAAATAAAGTAAAATAATGCTTACTTATGGAATGTAATACGACAATTGGGTTTATTCTCTTTTTCACATCTATTTTTACAAGTTTTCATATCGCAAGTCAACATTTTGCAGTGTTATTTCGTAAAATGAACCGATGACGCCTCGACCATAGTTCGCACAAGAATGATGACGTCACGTTTTTAAATTTCACTTGAGGCCATACGCGAGCACAGCCGGCTCCAATGGAACCGGTATGGGGAGTGGGGATAATACGCTCTTAATCACTTAGGGCAGGTCTACTAATATTCATATGTCTATGGCTGTGATCTATGGTTATGTTTTAGTACCGTCTCAGAATATTATTTCTTCTCTAGTGGCAACTGTTTATATGAAATCGTAAGTATGAAAATAATGATCGTGTAAAGCGAATCTTTTTCGTGCGGGTCCCGATATGGGGATCGGTATGAAAAAACGTACGGTGTGAAGCATTCATTACTGAGAAATGTCGGTGTTGACAGTCAACAAACACAAACGGCCGCACCCATTGAGATAAGCACGTGTTGATCCACGGTTGTGGGAAAAATTCGATATATTTAAAAATGTGTTATCTTCAAGACCTTATGAAAAAAATGTATGTTTAAGCCACTATTCTTAGAAATTCCTAAATAACCGTATTTACGATGCCCGGAAACTTGGAGTCAAAGCGGGAAACTAGTGATATATGCAGCACAATCTATAATACTTCTCTAAATAGTATCAAATGGAAAAAAAACTGGACCACGTAACGGATTTTGACTAGGGTTTTAACTATCATTTAGAGAATTTCTTCCGAAAGGTTTATATATATATAATGCATATTATACTTATAGAAGGCAGAGAAAAGCCGATGTTTATCATAGAATTTAAAACCACAAAACTTTACTCTAAATTATTCACTAGTATTATATATATAAAAGTTCTGCCAGCCTATGTTTGTGCTCGCAAAACTCGAAAAGTAGTCGACCGATATCGCTGAAAATTTCAAAATTTGTTATTATTAGCGCCAGGAGTGTTTAGAGAATGATTTGAATGATAGAAGAAGTCGGGGACGCCCGAGGAATGGAATGAGATACGGAGTAGAATTAAAGCCGATTTAATGTAGTTTTTTAACAGTAACATTGTGATTAGGGAATGCAATCCTGTTATACCGGGATCCCGAATTACCGAGATCCCGCAGACAGTAACATTGTGATTAGGGAATGCAATCCTGGTATACCGGGATCCCGAAATACCGAGATCCCGCAGACATTTTGCGGGACTAATCTCGGTCGAAAATTTTGCGGGATCCCGCTGGACTGGAGGGATTACAGAGAAGCTTCTACAACTGCATCGAGGTCCAGTTCTTCCACATCGGCTCATTGTCCTCAACCATCAACTTTGGCAAAGAAGCATAAAATCACTGACCATTTTTCAAGCGAAAACAATACCGTCGAAAAGAGGGTATCACGAATGGTGTCTAAAGATGGTTTACCATTCCGAGTTTTCTGTACCTCGTCGGATTTGCGAGATCTTTTTAAAGCCGGGGGTTTTAACTTACCAACATCGTCTAATTCAATCAAATTAATGATTATGAATTACGGCAAGACACTAAAAATGAGGGTTATTCAAGATCTTTTAAAGCTGAAAGAGAGCAACTACAGATTTACCCTCACTTACTCTGAATTACTTCGAGTCCGGTGGATTAAAAGGCACATACCTTCAATTCACTTACAATGCGCTAATGACTATTGTGCCAACCAGCGTGGAAGCTGAACGAGCTTTTTCAGCCGCTGGCTACCTTGTGTCCAATATCAGAAGCCGTTTATCAGATGACACAATTAATACTTTAACTTTTTTACGAAGCTATTTCCAAAATAATGTTTAATTAAACTTACGATGCTCTTTGTACAAGAATATTGTTTATCGTGTGAACGTTATTATTTAAGTTTCAGTTCAGTTTCAGTTTCAGTGCCGGCAATCTGGGCGTTTATTTTATTTTCATTTGTGTACATAGATTTCTTTTACCCACCTCACTAGACAAAGTCTGTTCCGAGGCGCGTATGTTATGTAAATGTATGTCTTATCTTATTCTTTTCCAATTTATGACTTAAACTTTACCCATGTCTAACTAAAGGTATACCTTTTAATAAATCATTTAAAATGTCCCAAAGAACTTGTTTTATTATAGGTATAAATTTAAAACTCTAAAAACAAGGTTGGTAGATCGAGGTTTTTTTTTTTAACATTATTTCTGGCTTTCACCCTTCAAGGGTGTTCTTGGCCATCATTTAAAATTATTGAGAAATGAAAGGTGAATTTAAATATTAATTTTATTTAAATGGGCAAATTTCAAAATTATAATGAAAATTGGAGTCGAGTTCAGACTTAGAAGAGATGAGATGTTGAATGGAGGGGAGGCAATTTTAGATAAGGCTTGATAGAAGAGAGGATATTTGTTTAGAGAGGGACAACCAAAAAATATGTGATCTAAAGTTCCCACTTCTAGACCACAGAATGTACAATCTGGGGAGTTAAGGACGTGAATTTTAAAAAGATGGGAAGGAACGGAACAATGTCCGATCCTCATTCGAATGAGTGAAGAAATTTATTTTTTTGAAAAATGAGGGAATTGCTGAAACCACGGTTTTGATGGAATAGTTCTTTGTATTGAGGCATAGCAGGCTCCCTTGGATTGACTAGCAATGTGCCAATACTCTGCCCAAACATTGCGGGATCTATCTTTGATGATGGAAAAAATGTCAGATAGGGGAATGTGGTTTACGAGGGTAACAACAGGGTTGGACGCTCCTTGTTTTGCCAAGGCATCCGCAATATCATTACCCATGATACCAACATGTCCAGGAATCCAAATCAGAGTTACAGTTTTACCAGAGCTTTGAATGGAGGCTATCATCTCTCGAATAAGGCATACAAAGTGATCATCAGGATGAAGAAGAGGACTGGATTTAAGTTTTTGGAGGGAACTGAGAGAGTCAGAGAGAACGAGGGAATGTTCGAAATTATTTTTGATTATATATTTGAGAGATTCTATTATTGCAATGCACTCGGCTGAAAATATTGAAAATTGATTTGAAATTGAATGAAATATTCTGTCATTAGAATTATTGTGGTAAACGTTAATACCTATACCACAGTTAGGAGAGTCGGGAGATTTGGATCCATCAGTAAATAAAAGAGAAAAGTTGGGCCATTTAGATGAAATAATGTCATTGAAAATATTATTGACAGTTCGGGCCGGGAGATTGGAATGACTTTTAAGGATTCCGATCCCTTCAAATATTGTTGGGGATAGGGTGACGTGACTATATTTTAATTTGTATAAGGGAAGTAGATCATTTTGGATGATGTGAAGCTCTGAGAGAGACTTAAAATTTTTACAGATGTCAGGAAGAGGTTTAGTTGAAGCTCTGATTGTAGATGAATGGGTTGAGTCAATGAACAACGAGACGCTGGGGATAACCTGATGACATTTAGAATTTAAACATTTAAGAACAAATTTGTCAGCAAATAGTTGACGCCTTAAATAAAGAGGAGGATCAGAACATTCTACTTGAAGGGAATTGATGGGTGACGATTGCATCGCTCCAGTTATAATTCGCAAAGATTTAGATTGAATTTTGTCTAATTTATCAAGTACATTTTTTGAGGCAGTACTAAAAAGTGGGCAGGCATAATCGAGATGGCTTCGAATAAGTGCGTTGTAAAGCAACTTAATGCAAGTAGGGTGAGCTCCCCACCAAACGCCAGATAAGGATCTGATGATATTTAAATTTTTTTCGCATTTAGTAACTAAATTATTAATATGGGAAGACCATTTAAGTTTCCTATCAAATGTTACTCCCAAAAATTTTACTTCAGAAGCGTTGGGGATTGGAGAATTTTTAAATAAAATTTGAACGGGGGTATTTTTATGGCGGTTTGAGAAGGTGACACACTGAGTCTTTTGGATTGAAAGTTCAAAACCATTTAAGGTGAGCCATGTGCAAAGGGCATTCATGGCTTCGTTAAGATATTTGACGGCGAGAGGGATGATTTTGGATGATAAGAAGAAAGCTATGTCATCTGCGAACTCAATAACTTTTACTTGTGGGGGAATAGTGACATGCATATCATATGTGTATATATTATACAGTAAGGGGGACAATACATCGCCTTGTGGTAAACCCTTCCAAACAGACCTACTTTGAGGAGAAATATCTGGAAGTTCAATGAAAATTTTTCTATCTAGAAATAGATTAATAATAGATTGAACAAACATGGGGGGAAGGCCAAGGCCTAGAAGTTTTTTTTTCAGGATTGGGATGGAAACATTGTCAAAGGCGCCTTCTATATCTATAAAGACGGCAAGACAAACTTCCTGTTTAGAAATTGATAAATTAATATCAGTGCTGATGATGGCAAGGTTATCTTGAGTGGATTTTTTTTTCCTAAATCCAAATTGAGATGGAGAGAGAAGCTGTTTACTCTCGACAAAAAATTCTAATCGGTTTTTAATTAATTTTTCATAAAGTTTACTGAGGGTGGATGAAAGAGCGATCGGCCTGTAGCTGGATCCAGAATTTGGTGATTTGTTTGTTTTTAAAATAGGGATGATTATTTGACAACTCCAGTCATCAGGCATTATACCAGTCTGGAAGATTTTGTTTAAGATGCTTAAGAAGTTGTTTAGAACATTATCATTACTATTTTTGATTATGCTGTAAGGTATACCATCTCTGCCTGGAGATGAGTCCTTGACTATTGATAAACAATTTTTTAGCTCAATTAAGGTGAATGGAGAGTCTAGCCAATGATTAGACATAGGAGTATTATAGATAGGCGTTATTTCATCTAAGTTAGGTACAGAAGGGGGGGCAATTTTGTCCAAGAATTCATCTATCCATTTAGAATGAGACGCTCGAGGAGATGGTGAACTGAAGGAGGATCGAAATCTTCGGATCATAGACCAAACTTCCGAAATTGGAGTGTTCGGAGATACTGAACTGCAGAAGTTGTACCACCCAGATCTTTTTTTTGACCTCAATACCCTTTTGGCATTGGATTCAGCGTTTTTGTATATAAGATAGTTCTCCATAGTCATATTGTAACGATAGGAAAGAGATTTAGCTTTCCGAATTCTTACTACTTTGGAACATTCCTCATCCCACCAGGGAGTCGGAGGGAGTTTTTTTAAAAGAGATTTAGTTTTAGGGGGAGGATTTGATTTATTTATTGCAGTTATGAGCATTGATTTGAAGTTATTATAGTCATCTTTGACGGAAAATATATTGGTGTCGGGTAAATTTAGTAGGAACTTGTCCATATGAGAGTTAAATTCATCCCATTTGGTGTGTTTCGTTTTAATCTTTGTCGAAATATGAGATTTGTCCGATTGGAAAGAAGTTTGATAAGTAATGGTGATCGGGAAATGATCACTGGAGCAAGGGTCGGGGGACACCACCCAAGAGGAGAGAGAACCCAGACTAGTAGAACATATCGAGAGATCCACTGCACTGGGGTTTGTGCTGGGGCGAGAGATCCTAGTAGGAGATCCGTCATTCAAAAGGAAAAGGTTGGATTGATCTAGGAAATCCATCACACTTCGACCATCTCGGTCGGAGAAAGCAGAACCCCAGACGGGGGAATGGGCATTAAAATCGCCTAATATAAAGAAAGGAGGGCTTAGTTGACTTACAATTTGCAACCAAATTTGTTTATTGAAGTGGGCTGTTGGGGGAAGATAGACTGAAATAAAGGATGTGTCCTTTATTTTAGCTGCAACCATTTGGAAGTCAGCATTGGGGGGTTTGATATTATTTATTGGGGAAAATGATATGGATTTCTTAATAAAAAGGGCAGCACCGCCGCCCGAACCTTCCGGGCGGTCGTCGCGGAGACAGGAATACCCTCCCACATTAAAGTGGGTGGATGGAGTAAACCAAGTCTCCGAGATAGCAGCCAAAGAAATAAAGTTGGAATTTAATAGGTTAAGGAGATCAGATTTGTTAGAAATAGCACTTCGGCTATTCCACTGAAGTATTTTGAAATCTTGAAGAGTCATTTTGAATAAATGATTTTAATGTGGAAATAATAGTAGCAGCGTTGGACGGTTGATTAGTTTGAGAAGAAATAAGGTCAATTAGAAGCATAATGAGAGTTTGGATAAATGAAGAATTGTCTTGGGAGAGTTTTTCAGAAAGTTTTAGAGAGTTCATTGAGGACGGATTATAATTATTTGCACACCCATTTGTGGCATTTGAAAGAGGTGAACCATTGGGATTTAAGAGCAGTGAGTTGTGTTGTTGCTGATCGTATCCAGGAGCCGGTTTAGAGATATCGTTTTTGTATGTGAATTTAGTTGAACGAGAAGAAGTTGTTGTAGAAGAGGGAAGAGGGTTGGATGAGGAGTTGCTGGATAAAGCCTCAGCAAATGATTTTTTGACAGGCGGGAATAGTTTAGAAGCCTGCAGAAAAGACAAGTTCTGGGAGGCCATAGAAATTTTTATATTTTTTTGGCGAGATTGTTCTGGGCAAGAAGTGTTGATAGCTGTATGTGAGCCTGAGCAGTTAAAACATTTGGGTGAGGAGGAAGAAGGACATTGGTCAGCTGCGTGGTTTTCTCCACATTTAAAACATCTGGGTTGAGATCTGCATGCAGCTTTGGTATGACCAAAACGGCAGCAATTGAAACATTGAGTGGTGGGATAAGTATACATTTCAACTGGTAATGAGTTGAAGAATAAATATATATGGGAGGGAAGAGATTGACCTTCAAAGGTGATAACTACAGATTGGGAGGGCTTCCAGGAAATTATACCCTCAGAGGAGTCCTTGTAATTTAGCCTCCTGGCTTTTATGGGATTGCCAATGTGTTGGGGGGTTGAAAGTGAAGACAGAATTTCTTCGATGGACAGATCGGTCGAGATACCTCTGACCAGGCCCATGCGAGTGATATTGAAAGTAGGGATATATGCCTTGAACTTTGAATTAGATGAAATGAAGATATTTTTGATGAAACTGTTGGCAGCTGACCCTGAGAGGAATTCGACGGAGATTCGGAAGCGACCCTCGACTTTTACACCTCCAGGCTTGATTGAAAGGTTCTTGCTATTTGATAGGAATTTGCCAAATTCAAGAGGGTGGATGGTTTTTCCTTGCTCAGTTTTTTGGGCGTATACTATGAATGGGCCACGGGAATGAGGAGAATAAAAGTTTGTTGGAGGAAGTTGAGAAAGTGCTGGTGGGGATTGTGAAGTCGAAGGAGAGTCAAGTTTTATTGGGGAAGAAGGAGTAAATTTCCTTTTTTTGGTAGAAGTCAAAATGACAGAATCACTGTCAGAAATTTCTCCATTTTCCCCGTCTGGGGGGTCTGGAGAGGGATCTGGGGGCTTTGTAGGGGGTCCAGGAGGGAAATCTTCCTCCATTATTCACAACAGTAAACAACTACAATAATAGTATGGAAAATGACAGAAGTAAAAAAAGGTTATAAATATCTGGAAATCAGCAGCGAAAAGTGACTCCTGGAAGATCAGGAGGGAGAAGAAACCTCAAGGCACAACACACTACACTTTTCTTTGCCAGAAAACAAAAAAGAATGGTAAAAAATTAATTTTAGATAGAGCAAAACAAAACAACTGATGACAGCCAAATGTTATTGTTGCAATCGGTAGATCGAGGTATTAGGTCTTTATTATACGATTGATTAGATATCTAAGTCCACTCTGCTGGATCCCGCAAATACCTGGATCCAGCGGGACTAAGATTGTTCAGTCCCGCAAATACCTGGATTGACATTTTCTTGCTGGATTGCATTCCCTAATTGTGATATACAGTAGTGAATGGTGGAAAAAGTCGGAGATGCCCGATAAAGACATTTTGCGACAATTGCGGGATCCACTAGTTCAGGCTGTACCCATCAATGTAACATATCATTGAAGAAGAATTGTTGATTGTAATTTTGTTGAGTTATCGTGGAATTATACGGTGTCCGGAAATTAGTGGTACAATGAATTAAACTGGGGAATGTGTATTACGGTGACTGGATAAATCATCAAAATGGTAATACATAACATTTTTAAAAAGTTATATAAAGTCATGGATAAAACAAAAAACAAAAACTTTATTGACTGGGTTAAGTAGGTTAGGTTAGGTTAGGTTAGGTTAGGTTAGGTTAGGTTAGGTTAGGTTAGGTTAGGTTAGGTTAGGTTAGGTTAAGTTAGGTTGAAAAAAAAAATTTTTTTTCATCGTTTTTAATGACTTTATATCACTTTTTAAATGTGTGTTGAATAATCACTGTGTTGAGTTATCATGGAACCATGTATTACATAGAAAATCCAGAAAATAAAAACACTTTGATATATCATTTATTTTAACTTTTTTTTGAAAACTTTAGGATTAAGAAAATATTGAATCAGGGTTTTTTTTAATGACAAGTCCCAACTGCTCCCAACCGTCAGGGGACAGTGGGACTAAGGCATATCCAATTTGCCATTTCAAGCAACGTTTCAATTAAGAATATATGTCTTGTGTCTTGTGTCTTGTGTCTTGTGTCTTGTGTCTTGTGTCTTGTGTCTTGTGTCTTGTGTCTTGTGTCTTGTGTCTTGTGTCTTGTGTCTTGTGTCTTGTGTCTTGTGTCTTGTGTCTTGTGTCTTGTGTCTTGTGTCTTGTGTCTTGTGTCTTGTGTCTTGTGTCTTGTGTCTTGTGTCTTGTGTCTCGTGTCTTGTGTCTTGTAAACAAGCGCTCAAATCAGAAAAATTGCATCACAAAATCGACACCAAATGTAGATAACGTAGATTCATCAGTTTGCAAAACGATGACGTCACGGAATATCTTAACATGGTAAAATGATTTGTCAATGCATATCTCACAGGTAAATTCCTGTGTCGAGACTTCATTAGCATTGTAGCTACATTGCTAAAACTTTTTTAAATTACGACAAATGGTTCATAGATGTCTCTTGAAGTTGACTCCTTGATTTCGCATATTGTGTAATTGTGCTCTCAAAAGGTAAGTTGACTTTTTTTATTTTATTTTTTATTTATTTTTTTTTATTTTTTTAATTTTTTTTTTATTTTTTAAAGAAAGACAAACATTCCCAGGTTACGAATAACCCAACAATGTTTGAAAATCTCCTACTACCACCACAGAAAGCCGAAAATGTTGCTTGTGTTGTGATGGAGGACTTAGCCAGACATACTTGGTAATATTATTTAAAACCCTTAAAAATACTTTGAAAATTCTTGATTTGAACATTTTTTGCTGACTATAAATAAAAATAGATCACTTTAAAATTTACTGATTTTTTTAGAATAACTTCAGTTTTTTTTTGTTTTTTTTACTATCTTAAATTCATCTCCAAGAACTACACCATCCTGCAACTCCGACAGTATCATTTGATTTGGTCGTGTCATCTCAACTCCGGTCGTCTCCAACTTTTTCTATCGATACATTCTCTTCTCCGTTCATTCTAACGACTCGAGCGATATCTGTCTTATATATAAATTTACCATATTATTTAATTAATACCATTCCTCAAAATATTAATATGAACACATATAAAATTGCTTACTGCTGTATAAATACAATGAATCCACCTAGATTTCTCCGTTTATCCAATATTTCAAGAGTTTCAACAGCTCCCAATCTTCTGGAGCCAGTGAGACTATGGCATCCCCAATTTGGGTATGTTGTCAGACTGTTGTTGTGGGGAAGAGAAGGAGATGGGTAGTAGGAATAGGGGAGTACCTGGCTATTAAGATATCGTCACCTAACACGGCTACAGTCTTTCTTTCAAGCAACTTTTGAATGGTGTTCTTACACCATGTTGAGAGTATCTTCGACTCTGGAACGTGTCGCAATTATTTTGATGAATAAATTGTGAAAAAACACGAATTAATTGAATAAAATTTACTTGTGCACGCCGCGATATGAACACGCTACCTACAGCTTGCTAGTCGAGTGCTTTACCCCTGGAACATGGAGGCCTTTAGTTAATTAGGGCTATTTTGATAATTTATGCTTATTTCCTAACCTTCAAAAGTTGATTGAGAAAAAATGGATCAATAATCCATCTTAAACCATCTCCCAAGACATAAATAGTTATTTCTTGAAGTAATTAAGTTGAAAACAAGTTCATTATATATTTATTTTCATAATAGCTTATCATCAAATGCATCCGTACTAGAATTTTCAATACGTTTTGATTTATCAAAATATTCAGTTTGGTTCATTCAATTGTTGTATGAAAAAGGCCACACTGTCGTTCCTCGTAAGGCGATGCACTACGTCGTTTAATATTTTAAATCGAGCCGTTATCAATAACACCCCTTACGTAGATGGTGATAATGTTTAAATTCCCGCTTAACACCATCCGCCTGTTTTGATTTATGCAAGAAAAAAACATGGCCAAAAAGTGCCTTTTATTTAATTTTGCAGATTTTCAGGCATAAATGTTTATTTTTTTTCCAATCATTTTATAAATAACTTAATTTGTCACATTATACATTAAAATCATAACCGAAAATGGGTTCGTAAGTAGGAGATTTTGAACTTTAAAGCAGTTTTCATAGGCCTTATACATTATTTTTTTCTGAGCTTATAAAAAGACTTATCTAAAAAACACTCGATTATTTCAAAGGCAATGATGTATTCTACTCGCAGTATTTAATTAAAGCATCTGAAACATTTATAGGCGACCAAATTTTCGAACCAAAAACACATGATTTTGCATTACTACGTAGTGCATCGCCTTAAACATGCTTCCCAAATACACAAACTCATCGATTTGCTCCAAGTATTCATCATTGACAACTGTTGGATAATATCATATTTTTAATTTTACAGTTTTCATAATGGTTGGTCTTCAAACCCTTGTATTTTTGCTCTTCGGAGTCGCTTTCGTCTGCTCAGGAGTCACAGTCGTCTGCAAGGGTCTGTGGATGGAAAGTACCAGGGTATGTCTGCTTTTTTTTTAATATAAGTAATTATTACTCCGGTAAATATTAGAACGCCATTGAAAGAATGGTTAATTGACTTGTCTTTATTTGAAATAGAGATTATGAAAACGCTGTTCCATAAATTTGCTAACCATACAAGCCTCAGGAATTTGTGTGTGTTTCCGGTTCTCAATAAAATCCAAATAAATGGAATATTTCTGAACGCATCAAAAAAATAAAAGCTATTTTGTAAAAGTGATAAAATACGCTCTAAAATTTTATTATTAGGAATAAACATATAATTTTTTAAGCATTAAAATTTTAAAATCAAACTTAAATTTTTTTTAAATGGCTCATTTTACGTTTTTTTTTGTCTAAACACAAAACTAAAATTACTGATAAAAAAATAAAATTTACTAGACAGATGTATTATAAAAATTATGGCAACCTCCCTTTTTCATTGTTAAATATAAAAATAATCAATAAAAAATTCACAGAGTTCAACAGCTCGGTTGTGGAACGATTTGCCGACCCAAAGCATCTCCAAAGATGACACAGCCCCAGAGGGAAAATATATTTCTCGGGGTCTCCTGTGTAGAGTAAAAGTAAAAAAAAAAGATAAAAAATCTATTCCTTTATATTAATCTTTAGATTAAATTAACCATTTTAATTTTGACGTTTCGATAATATTGATTAAACATTTAAAACAATCAATTTTTTCTTGGTTTTTCCAATATTTTTTTAATCTTTTATGACAAACATTATTGATGAGCATGTTTTGTCGACCTTCGTAATCAAACTGTTACAATCTTCGGGGTCGAGATCCAAGGCTTGAGATCCACAGATCATTTCCGGGTGTGCATTAAATTTGTTTTAAGATAAGCTACAAGACCAAAATGTGTGTATTATTGGTATACCCATAGACATATGAATATTAGTAGACCTGCCCTAAGTGATTAAAAGCGTATTATCCCCACTCCCCATACCGGTTCCATTGGAGCCGGCTGGGCTCGCGTATGGCCTCAAGTGAAATTTGAAAACGTGACGTCATCATTCTTGTGCGAACTATGGTCGAGGCATCATCGGTTCATTTTACGAAATAACACGGCAAAATGTTGACCTAATGCTATGAAAACTTGTAAAAATAGATGTGAAAAAGAGAATAAACCCAACTGTCGTATTACATTCCATATATAAGCATTATTTTACTTTATTTTAAGCATATTCACATCGTATAATATGAATCAGTTGTTACTATCACATCGAGAAACGTCTGGACGCGAAACACAAAGCTGGTTGGTTGCTAGGAAGTAAATTATGAACATTTATAAAAGTGTCTTAACTAAATACTTAAACGAAATATTCGACTCTGAAAATAGAACCGAATTTTTTTGCCGAATTTGGACTTCGCAAATTTGTTCATAACGTGGCGAGTAATTTGCGCTCCCATGTAAAAATGTCTATTCATTCAAAAGCAGATTTTACTTTTAAGAAGTAAATGGTGATATTATAATGCGAGATGCCTATTTACTGTCAGATTGATTTATTGACGAATCACAGTCAGCTTCACTCCCTTCGTTCTTCAACAGTTGATTTTACCCCTCGCCATTATCTTCTCGTCTATTAATTCCTATGTCTGTGGGTATACCTAATATCGTAGGCATTAAAATCGCTTGACAAACGGAGTCTAGAAACGTTCGATTTCAAGCACAAAACTGGTTTTTATTTATTTTGTAAATAATTTTATAAGAAAGCATAAAAGTTAATCAAGTGAAACTGTCACAGATAATCTTAGCTATAATTTTTAAGTTGTTTCCTTTATGCGTTCATACATTTCTATTGAAAAAATATTTTTTTTAGTAGTTTGCATTTATATTTGTATTGACTAATTTATTATTGTATTTGTATTCTACTCAAGCGAAACGATAGTAAAACCTTCAATTTATCTAAAGCATATTTTTTGGTATTCATAATGTACACCAAATCGTTATAAAGATTAATCAAAATAGTGATTTGGCATTAAGCTTCGCCCATATAACTTAACTAATATTTAATTTTAATTTAATTTTTTATTTAACTATAAAATTTTACATTTTAAAACTGTCCATAGAAGCGAAGCTATCAGTCTATAATGTAATAAAAATCAATTTATTTATTTATTAATCTTAATCTTAAGTTAGCTCACATCTTCGTGTGTGCTAATAGTTTTATAAACATATAAACATGTACATTGTTTGGCAAACATAATCTTTCTTTAAATATTTCAATAAAGTCACAAAAAAAGAAACATTAATAATTGAGATAGACATATTTTCTTAATTCATTTTTGAACTTATTAATATTTTCTATAACAGCAATTTCCTTCGGGATTTTGTTATAGAGTTGAACGGCCTGGTACATCAGAGATTTTTGGGTGCTTGTTTTTTTTCTTGTTGGCAATCTAATTTGCTTAGAATTTCTCGTCCCGTGTCCGTGTATCTCGTTATTGTAATTTATTTTTCTTTTCAGTTCCTTAGACATCATCCCTAAGTTAATTTTATGTATAAAAATAAGTACATTCAAATACACAGTTTGCTTCACAGTAATGCTTTAAGAATAAGTGAGGCATGGAATAATAAGATCCTACCGGCTGCGCCACTGTTATTTACAGACTTGGTGGTACTGTAGGATCTCAATAATAGAACGCGTGTTCGGATATAATGTTTATTAACAATTTAGTACGGATTGACTACTTCTATCTTCTGAGCTGTAGGTTGGGAAAAGAGAGCGAGCAGATGCATCCATCATCTTTTATACATCGATCTGTCATCTCGCTCTTACACATTCAAAAAGCAGGCGTACCACCTAAAACCTTTCTTACAAATAATATTCGGATGATTTGTATAGCGCCGTTTTTGTGCAAAATCACCTCAAGGGCGCTGTACAAATATATATTACAATTCTACAAAGAACTGTATTTCCCCCATTTTTCCAAAAAATAAATTTCTTCACTTATTCGAATGAGGATCTGACATTGTTCCGTTCCTTCCCACCTTTTTAAAATGCACGTCCTTGACTCCCCAGATTGTACATTCTGTGGTCTAGAAGTGGGAACTTTAGATCACATATTCTCTTCTCTCAAGCCTTATCTAAAATTGCCTCCCCTCAATTCAACATTTCATCTCTTCTAAGTCTGAACTCGACTCAAATTTTCATTATAATTTTGAAATTTGCCTATTTAAATAAAATTAATATTTAAATTCACCTTTCATAGCAGCAGAGAAAGGATTAAAAAAGATTTGAAACTAAATACAAAGGTTTAAAAAACTACATACCCTAGTGAAGAGGAATGTGAAAAAACTTTATACCTACATCACGTACAAACTTTTATAAAAAAAATTAATTTAAAAAATTACTGAATGACCCCAGAGGCGTATGTGTGGTAAAACCATGTATGATTGTTAGATAAGAGTTTAGATCCGTAAAGAACAAACGTAATGAGGAAGATTAAGGCCCCGTAGTAAGCGTTCAAATTGGTTTAAAAGGGAGATATGTAAATACGAATGTTAGAGGGAGCGCGGTAACATGAAAAAAACGATAAAAGTTAAGAGAAAATGGTTAAAATATTAAATAAAACACGACTTGTTTGAAATAGAGCAAAAATGTCTCGAAAAATGCATGCAGTTGCATTTAAAGATACACTGTGATTTTTTCCATTCCTATAACATATTAAATTACAGTGCTTCTCGTGCAGTATTCATTTTAAAATAATAATAATAACGTTTTGTATAAAAGATAAAATGTTGGTTCAAACAAATACCCCAGAATATTAATAATACGTTCAACTCCATAAATATATTGGCAGTGTTTACTTTGTTGGATGACAACTCTGGCCGCTAGAGGCGCTAGTGTAGCGTGTTGCATTCCTTCCGACAATGGCCAAATAGCCCGCATTAATATTGTTTCACATATGAGAAAAAAGGCAATTAAATTGTATGTAGATTTATTTTTTAAAAGTTTATTTTTTCACACTAAATCCATTACAATATATGAAAGAAAATCAACCCGCAAAACTCGTCCCGCTAGGAGGCGCTAGTGTAGCATAGACCAGTTGTTTCTCATAATTTAAACAAATCATCAAATTTCGTCGATAATTTTGAAGTTCTGTAAAAGTACTACTCATGTTTTGTTATTTATTAAAAATTACAATAGCGTATTATCCAAGGTGGATATTTTCAGTTGCGAACTTACCAAATACAAGAGGTCCAGAAATGAATATTTCTCTGATGGTTTGTGAATAATATTATGTCTCTATTGTTTATAGATTTGATTTATATCCACAACCTTTTTGTTTTCTAAATTTTTCGTTTTATATAATCTTTTGGTTTGTGTAAATTTTTGATTTCATATTCCTTTCTTACGAATTCAAATTACTTTTTCCTTATTATGCTGTCTCAGTAGAGGTAAAGTCACAAGAAGGAAATCCATAATTGGTTTATTTTGGCTGTGTAATACTTATGTACAAACTGTAATAAATGTAAGCTGTCGATTTCCCGAAAATTAATAAACAAATAAATTATTTCGTATATGGGCCACTTCCTTCAGAGAATAGAAATAATATCAGAAAATGAATAAATCTTTCACAGAACTTTATCGTTAAAGTTTGATGAATATATTAGTATTTGGTTTAACTGACTGATTATAATAATGCATGTGTTCCAGAACCTCTGACCCCCGAGCTGGCCAAGCTCCAGAACGAGTGGGAGAGGAGCGGGAAGTTTGAGGGAGACATCGTCCTGACTCCCGAGCAGATTGACAGCTTCCTTGATGACTATGCCGGCAAGAAGAACGCCATCCGGAACATCAGTAGGCTGTGGACCAACAAGATTCTCTACTACACCACCACCGGATTAAGTATGTTACCTAAACGCTGTCTTCTCATCTTGTTCTTCTGGTTCTGGTTATTCTTCTTCTTCATTGATTCAATAATAATTGATGTGTAATTTTGACATGAGAACAATAAAATTACAGTAAACAAACAAAACATACATGAAATAAAAATTCTAGAATAACATTTTTTAAAAAGACCGTGATCTGATAGGTGTACCATGGACAACCAAAAGTTGGAATAATTCAATGCGAAATTCACCAAGTAAACCTTTAAACATATCAATATCACCTAAGTATTGATTTCTCACAGTGAGAAACCTCTGTTTCGGAGAATCAGAAATGTATTTGGGCTTATTTATTTATTTATTTATTTTTTAAATGCATATTTACAGAATAAAAAATTCCAATAACAAAGATACATTATACAAATACACAATCATAATTGCCCAATTAGCGATTTAAATTTATTAATGCTCAGGTGGAAAATGTCGATGTCAGAGGCTAGTGAGTTTAGAAGGACTATCATTCTTCCGAGAGGGATTGCTAATGGTAAGTTAATCCTACATCTCGGAAGAATGAATGGTTTGTGTCTACGCGCTCTTGCGAAATTATCAGGGACGTAAAATAAAATTTTATTCACAATTTCTGGATTTTTGATGTGACCGTACAACAAGTTATAGGCCATCATCAGCAACGCAGCTTTCCGCCTGTTGACAAGACTATCGATACCTAGCATTCCGGAAAGGAAGGCTGATGGGTATAAATAGGGATAGTACCCGAAGTCTCTGAGATAAAGATAACGTAAAACTTCTTTTGTACTTTCTCTACCATTGAAGTGTACGTTGCATCCCCTGGTCCCCATATTATTGAAAACTGTCCCCTTATAAATATGATTTAAGATTTTCACGGCCAAAAGTATTTTTGTTATTTGTTTTTGGGGTATTATGCCGTGTTGCGCTAACTCCTTCTTTAGCCAACGTTTCGGACAGCATTGCAGTGTCCATCATCAGGGCAGATGTCTTATTTGAGGTTGTGTTAAAATGTGAACTTAAGTATGAGGTTGTGATACCGTGTTGCCAGCTCCAACCCTCTGAGCTAACATTAACGTATCATTTTTTTTTATTTAAAGTGGTTTTCTTCGTTTAGCTCTGGTGTAGCCGTCAATTACCGGATACCAAGAACTATTAAGCTTAGCTCCATCGTCTCTATTAATGTTTACGGGATTTTTATGAATTTCAATGGCCTCCGTAATCAGCCGTGCTCTATAAGTTTTCGGTCTCCCCAGGATTTCAGGAACAAATCCAAAGTAATGCCCGGTGTCAATCAAATGCTCGGCAATTGCCGATTTGTCAGGGTGGCCGAGTTTACAAGCTCTGAAGTGTTCCGAAATTCTTTTGGAGATAGTCCGCTCTGTCTGGCCTACATAGACCTTGTCACATCCGGAACAGCTGAGTTTATACACTCCATCTGTTTCCAGAGGAAACTTAGTCTTTGTAAAAGTCTTTGGAAACTGTCCCCTTATGTACAATGCGATGGAACAATGTATTGTGTCGTGTTGATCTTGTGGGTTTGTGTAAGTTTATAAGTTGCACGAGTTCCGAACAGTCTAATTTAGTGTTTAGTATTTGGCGTCTGTCTAATGTATGAATTTGTAGAGTTGTTGCACTCCGCGTATTTCCATTTGTGGAAATAATTTTAAAATTTTGTTTATTTGTTTCTTAGCCGCTGCCCAAGTGACCGCAGTGGAAGTCGCACTCGCTGCAATCTCCAGAGAGTCTTGCATCAGATTCCAGAAGAGGACCACACAAAGGAATTACGTTAATGTTGTCGTGAGTTGTTTTTTTGTACTTTTCCATTAACGCAGCAACAGTATTCATATTATTCACGTTTTTCGTGTTCTTGGATAGTCTTAGTCTGCTCCATATGGTGAAATAATGCATATATCTCTACAGGACATCCCAGATACAGGTTCTGCAGTTTGATAATGAGATTTACCTGATCTTATTGTGTAGTCTCTGTCAAATTAATGTCCAGTGTAGCGAGGTTAGCAATGCGCAATGGAATTATAATACTGTTGTGTTCCCACAAACAATTCTCCAACTCGTTGTGGAAGGAGATTTCAAAGATTAAATTCTTTGTGTTAAATCAGGGATTTATTCAATACTTCGCTTATTGCAATAGTGACTCGATAGTCGACCTAACTAGGAGCTGGCTTAGTGAGATCTGCCAAAACCAAGTTTGTCTGGAAAAGCAGCCTAACTGGCCCTAGAGACTACTGACTACAAGCTGCCATCTTGCGGACTTACAAACAAGTTCTTTGCACTGCCCTCTATGAGTGCATCTGTGAATCTCTTAGCTAACTCACTTCCCAACAGATACCAACCCTGATGTCTGGCAATGAAGCATGGAGCTGGCAGAGAAATGATAAAAGCAGAATTGGTTGCTATATAAGTGATTTCCACGAGGCGTAAATTATAAAACAGTGTTTGACCGTGTTATGAATGTATCTGTACCTAGTTACCCATGGATCCCGAGCTTCTTTTATGATCTTTGCTTCTTCTGCCTTCCACTTTGTCATAATTAATCGTTTGTTTGTGTCCACATTCCAGAACAGCAACTCTGGCTGCTACTCCAACGTCGGCATGACCGGAGGAGCTCAGATCCTCAACCTTGAGACCAACACTGGGTGCTTCCACCACGGAATCATCATCCACGAATTCCTGCACGCCCTAGGCTTCTACCACATGCAGAGCACACACAACAGAGACGATTACGTCTGGATTGTATGGAACAAGATCCAGCCCGGTCAGTTCTAATTCTTTGTCATATTATTATTATTTTACATTAACTCTACACAGGTAGACTTAGGGTCTATTTCACATGTGAAGATTCTTTGTGGAGGTAAGGAGAGGATGTACGGTAGCAATCTGGGGACAGTATGTCCAGGAGTGACGGACGTTTGACATATCCCTCCCATGGCGTCTTAAGGCGATGGATCGAGAGACTCCGACGAGGACAAACCTTCTCCCATGTACCCGGGCACCCCTGCTTTACAAAACGTAATTTTAAACTTGGGGTGAGTTATGGCAGAGGTGTTGGTCACCCAATTAATTTATTTTATTTTATTTGGGAAACAAACAGTTATACAAATATATTTTAATACAAATCATTTTTACCAAGTTGCATAAACCAGTAAAGTTCATTTACACAGAAGATTCATTTTTATATAGGTAGAAAAACATATGTATATAAATAATACAATACAATATAAATACTAACTAGTAGAAAAGGAAAATCTCCAAAAAAAGTAAAAATAAAAAGACTACAGATTCAACCCATACAAAAACAATATACACACAAACAATACTATGTAAGCTTCCCGCAACGATCGAACGCTACTCTCTTAGGAATGCTATGAATCCTGCGAGGCTCGTATTGAACACATCGATATTTGTGCATAATCTATTAAAGGTGCTACAGCTTCTTCTTATAAATACATTTTCAAGATAATTAGTATTGCTCTTAGGAATATAAAATGTGTCCGGAGATCGAGTTACGCTTAATGGACATCTGAAATGAATATTTTGTAAAAGGTATGGGCTATCAATAAAATAGTGGATTATCTTATATAGCATTACTAGGTCTCTGATATCTCAGCGTTGATCAAGAGTTTTAAGGTTCATGGACACATTGCTTTCATCATTTCGCATGCGATAAGAGACAAGTTTCAAAAACTTTTTCTGAACTCTTTCTATGTTTGATTTATATGTAGAACTATGAGGGTTCCACACTGTTGATGCATACGCTAGGTGGCTTCTAACGTAAGATATGTAGAGAATCTTAAATGTTTGTGGATTTTTGAAAACTGAACATACTCTAAGTATAAATCCCAGCATTTTCAAAGCCTTCGACGTAATATGCTCGATATGAGATTGAAAAAGAAGCTTACTGTCCATTAGGACTCCAAGATATTCATTCCATTATAAATCCATTCCCACCTCTCAAATTGTATCATAAAACACCTTTCAAAAGTGTTGTGATTTATCCAGTTACCGGTTTGAATAATTGCCTTGCAGCTGTGATAGTAAAAGAAATATGAAAAACATGAAAAATAAGTAACACAGTAAAAACACTACACGTGTCAGTTTGAAATATTAGTTATTATTACATGTTGCAAAGTATGTCATATACTCGTATATTCAATAATATCCTTTTTTGATATATTTTGTCACCAGAGGAAATTATTTCAGTTCAATAATTTTATGGCAGGAAGACGCAGTAGCTAAATTGGTTCCGAATTCGCTCTGAATCGAAAGCGAGCATTGAAGGTACACCCACCCTGTCCCACCCCGGTATAGGTGACTTATGGTCACCCCTTCGGAGCTCTCGCATGAATCTAATTTTTTTGAATAAACGGCTCTACAATTTATATAAATGAAGCTAGGCCTTCAATGTCCCCGCATACGGTGTTATGAAGCGGTATGCAAGCGCTTACAAGTACTAAACTAAGGACAACACAGAAAAATAAACAACAAAACAATCAAGTTCAAGTGTCAGGCAGATAGTTGGTGGAGGGGACCCACACTCCAGTACCTGTAAACACATAAAAGTAAAGTAAACAATAGAGTGACGGGGGAGTTTCGCCGAACCACGACTGGCAGTCCTGTTGAGAAATTGGTGGTGGTTGGGGCGACTGGTGCAGGTCAGGACTTCCACACCCCTTAGCCGACCACCCGGTGGTGCCCTGAAGATAAGTATTGGAAAAAGAGGGATAAAACCCTAAAGAACCTAGGGGAAAGAAGCGTCAGGAGGTCGGAGGCAGGGTGGAGGTTACCCCAGCCCACACAGTCACCCCTCTGACCACCAACGCTCATCAGGGGTGGCGCAGGTGATTGGCGGAGTACCCCGGTAAGAAAGAATAATAAGAAGCTCCAGTCGTGCATGCGGGGACGAGGCCCGTTATCCAACCCCTAATGGGGAAAATAAACAAAACAAAACAGACAACGGAGTTCAGTTCTCGCCTGTAAACTCGTTGCTGTTACTAAAAAAAAAATAAAACCGGAAAAAATACATGTAAAAAGAAGAGAAAATAAGAGGAAAAATGATAAAAAATAATCAATCCAAAAAGTGCCACATAAGGGCAACGGTAAATAAGTAAAAACAAAAGTAAAGGTGTAAAAATAAGATCTGCATGGTCTGTAGAGAGGACAGTAAGTATTGAATAAGATAACAAAGTAAAGTAAGAGAGATAATTAGTAAACACAAATATATAAGAGTGCTTACAGTGTCTGTAAAAAGAAAAACAGTGTGTTGACCTTAGACAGGGAAAAAGAAATATATGAAAAGAAAATAGAAAAATAAGAATTAAAAAGTACAAGACAAGTTAATTAAAAAAAAAACAAAATATAAACGAATGGAAATCATCTGCAACAGCTGGTACAGTAAGAAAAAGAAATAAGATAAGAATAATAAAATAAGAAAAACAGAATAGCATATACAATAATGAAAGAGTTGTAAAAGAATAAGTCAATGGAGCAGGAGCAGTACACCGGGGGTTCCCAATTATTACACTAGTCAACGACTCTAAGCACAGGCCATCTCTCAACCCAGATCCTAGTAAACTTCCTCAAACATTCGAAATTCACACTGTTAGAAACAAGATCGGTGTTCCACACCGGTCTAATGGGGATATTCAGACCTTCTATCATTTCGTCTCTGGCATCCTTCAAAATCTCACAGTGCCACAGAATGTGCTCGGCTGACTGGTAATTATTGCCACAAGCGCAATTGGGGTGAGTGGACAGGGCAAGGCTGTGAAGCCTTCCCCTGAATTCCCCATGTCCTGAAAGGAGCTGCGTAACGTGATGGTCCAGTTTGAGGAAGGCCCCTTCCATTCTGAGTTTAACTGAAGGGAAGAAGGAGAAGGTCCATCTTCCCTTGCTCGACCTATCCCAACGGACCTGCCACTCTTTGAGCGACAGGTCCCTCATCGTTCGGAGCAGTCCTGGGAGAGTTCCTGGTCCACCCGGTGTCAGAACGACACCAAGGTGGTTTGCCGGGATCCTCGGATTAATCGCTGCTTCGCTAACACTTCCCTAATCTCTAGATCAATTGGTAGTACACCAGCCAAAATTGGCAAAGCGTCCGAGGCGACGGTTCGATATGCCCCAGATAGTGCCAGCAGGGGAGTGCGTTGACCCCTATTGAGAGCTAGAAGTATTAAGCAGTTATCCAGGCGGTGCTCCCAAACAGAGGCAGCATATGAGACTTGCGCAACATATACCCCCCTGTAGAGAGCGTGCAGAGCCGGTCTGCGAAGTCCCCACTCAGCCGTGGAGATTCTTCTTAGCTTCAGGAAAAGCGCCTGAGCCCTGCTGGATACATCTTTGACATGAGCCAGAAAGGAGGACGATCGATCTAGAGTGACACCTAAGTATTTGACGTTATCCACAAATTTGATATTAGTGTCTCCCATATGGATGGTAGGGTTTCTTTCCTTACTGAAAGAACCCTTCATCAGGAGACCCATTGTCTTTTGGGGAGCGAAGGTCATTATATTCCTCTCCCCTCATTTAAGGAGGGTGTCCAAACCTTCACCAGCCTTACGTTCAACTTCTCTTCTACTGTCCCCAGAGACAAGAAACATTTTATCGTCCGCATAGTCGATCATGATACATCCTTCAGGCAAGGGTAACCTAGAGGAGTCATCGAAGGTTATATTCCAAAATTCAGGACCTAGGTTGGAGCCTTGAGGGCACCCCATATCGGCTTCGCGTTCAATAACGGTGTCGCCATGAGATATAATGATGGTGCGGCCCGATAAGTAATTGTCCACTGATTTAAATAAAAGTTTTGGGCAGTTCCTATTTTTAACCTTGATGCGTATCATGTCCCACCACGCGTAGTCGAAGGCACCAGTGATATCGAGGAAGATTGTAACTACATACCTCTTAGTACAAAACTTCACCCAATTAAGCGCAAACGACATGGCGTGCACGGTGGATCTACCGGGGACGAAGCCAAATTGAAGATCGCTAGACGGGGAGAGTGATTGTCGTAGTCTATGCCGGATAAGTTTTTCCAGGATCTTGCCAAGCACTGGAAGTAAGGTAATGGGCCGATAGGCCTTGACATCAGCTAGTGGCTTGCCGTTCCCCTTAGGTATGACCCTGAGCACGCCTCTCTTCCATTCAGAAGGGAAAACTCCTCTTCTCAAACACGTTTCCATCACTTAGAAGAGTTTCTCCCTAGCGTGGATCCAGACTTGCTTCGCTATCACACCATTGAGTCTGTCATGCCCTGGTGCCTTCCTAGGACCCAAACCCTTAATTATTGAATCAATTTCTGCTCTAGTGACTGGAATGACTCTATCCTCTTGGGCGAGGTCTCTAGGTGGAAGCCGTGCCAGGTGTCTTACCTGTTTATGGTGGTCACTTTCCCCAATTACTGATTCTACAGGAACTAACTTGCCCAAAAGTGTGTTGAGAGTAGAGGCCACGTCTATCGTCTCAGCGTTCCTATCTTCTGTGATCCCAATGAGACTAGACAAATACCGATCCGATCCTTTTCCGGATTTTTCAATTGCGCTTTGGATTTCCCACGGGTTGGCGTTGCCCACATTATTAACCCAATTATGCCAGGCAGCTCGTTTCGCAGAAAGTACAGCGTGTTTAAAGGTCGCCCTGGACTTTCTGAGTTCGGCCCAGAGAGGGGCTGTCTCCTCTTCCGTGCAGCCACCCCTCCTGGACAAACCCAGTGCCCTATAAGCTCTCTTATAAACCCCTTTAAGCGAAGTCAGCTCAGGTGACCACCACGTCGTCCGGATAATTGTCTTTGGGTTTGTTCTGCCCAGAGATGAGTTGGCCGCTGATACTACAGCCGAGTTGAAAAAATTCCCCAAATTTTCCGGATCGGTAGCTGCTACGTGGTGAAAATCCCTTAATGTATCTCCTAGAGCTTCCCCAAAGTTATCCCAGTTCGCCCTAGTGGTGTTGAAATTCCAGGAGGATCTTGGAGCTTCGGTTTTCTTGACACCAATCGTAAATGTGATAAGTCTGTGATCCGAATTTATTGCGCATTCGTGGACCATCCATTTTGATATCCTGGCCGCAACTGATTCAGAGCAAAGAGTTAAATCAATGTTGCTCTCTCTCATATGGTTTGAAAAAGTGAAAAACGAACTCCGTTCGTTGACGATACAAAGGCCTTGCGCAGCAATCAGGTCTTCGACGGCATCAGTCCGTGATCGTACTGAATGAATTTTATTATTGTCAAACCATAGTGGAGAGCGAGCATGAAAGTCACCTCCGATAACTATGTTACGACCTTTAAGCGCGTTTAGGGCGCGTGTCAGACTCAGGATATGTGGTCCTACCGGGTTCCCCCCATTTAAAATAAACTGAGATCAAATAGATCTCAGTATCAGCAAATTTAATACATACACAGGTTTGGTACTCATTGGATAGCCCGGCCAGAAGGAGGGGGCTAATCAACGAAGTGTTGACCAGAACACCCGCCCCCGGTAAAGAGCCGACCTCGAGTACCGCTCCCGGAAAGTCAATAGGAGTCTTACCTTCCCAAGTGTACTGTTCCTGTATAAGCATGATGTCGATGTTTAGGTCAGACATGACCCGCAGCACCTCCAGTGTGGCCATCCGGGAACGCTGTAAGTTAATCTGACCTAGGGAGAGGAGATTAGCAGGAGCCATAGTCAGTCATTCTGACTTGTGCGTTGATTGCAGCCAGCTGTGCCGGACAGTTCCTATCCCCAGTAGGGTGGTCAGCTACCTTCCTGAAACGAGTACAGGTAGCACAGACAGCGGGAAGTGCCTTCTTGGGGCAATCCTCATGACTGTGTCCCACAGCGGCGCAGTGGCGAAAGGTTTCTTTATCCTGAGAGCAGGACTTACTGATATGGCCGTACTGTTGACACTTGAAGCATTTTGTGGCTCCTGTATAATCGCGAGTGCGACAGGCATTCCACCCAAGGAAGCACATTTCGCTATCTAATAAGACCTTGCGAGCGGCTGGATGACAAGTCACCACCATATTCATGGTGGGAGTATCTCGTTTACCGAAAAGCGAAACTCGTCGCATGGTCCGAAGGTGATCCTCCAAAGACAGTGAAGTCTGGCCGGATAAATTGTTCGCAAAAATCTCGGAAAAGAGCTCCTGATCTGCGGATTGTTCTCCTTTAGGCACATTATAAATTACAATTTTCGGAAGTCGGCCCAGAGGGTTGATCATCTTCAGACCACTTACCGCGAGTTTTGCTTCGGCTTTCTTAATGTTCTCCAGGCCCTTTTTATCTTTGGCTTGAAAAGCCATACCGGCGCCTTTGATCTTCCTAGATCGGACAATTTGAAAGTCATCCTTCTTGGGATTAAGGATTTTTTCCAGCGTTTTAAGAGTTTCCTCCGAGGTTTTACCCTCTGGAGCATCTGGGTAGAATAGAACTGTAAGTGGCTTCTGGGGGATCGGTCGCTCAAAGCCATTTATTAAAATCTTTTTTGAAGCTGGCAAATTTGCCGCAGCATTTGCGTATGACATAGTTTCCTTGGCAAGAGGGGTACTAGGCATGACAGGGCGAGTTTTTATCGCCTGATCCAGCTTGGACGAAAGCGCTGACTGTGCACTCAGCATTTCGTCTATAGTAGTGCTCCTAGTAGAAAGTGTATTTAATTCCAGCATAAGCCTTGTGATGTCCGACATCAGGTCATCAAGGGTGGAGTTAAGTGAACTTTTAACAGTCTTGTTCAGTTTGTTCGTGCCATCCATTAAGATGTTTCTTATTTTTTGGCACTTGGCCAAGGCTGGAATTGCCTTCCATTCTTGGTTGCCCGGAGAATCACTGTAACGGACCCGTTTCTTGTTCTCCGCATTTGGAGTCGTAGATGGCGCAATGGAGGGCATTTCACACGTGTCCGCCGAGAATGGGGTACGACGAGTAGGAGGTTGATCAGAGACTGCCTCACTGTCTGAGTCTATTATTTGTTGTTCTCTCTGGGACTTTGTTTTTAGCTTTTTCTTGACCTTAGAAGGCCCGGCAGTCGGCGATCTTGAACTGAGAATAGCTTGAATCCGAATAGCTTGAATCGAAAGCGAGCACTTAAATATATATTAATACATACCTAGGTACCGTTTGATCGGATCAGATGTTATGCTACGTATACCCTTACGTGTCGAACCGCGAGCCGAACCAGGAATCATGGGAAATGAACGAACCAACACCAACACGGTGAAAAATAGTAGTACTGATTTATTAAAAACCGGTTAAAAACGTGATGGTAGGCAATTTTGTAATAAACTATTAGTCATTCAGAATATATTGGAACACGTGTTCGTGCAGTTGCGTTTATCCTGATAAATATAATGACGAAATGCGATAATGTTAGATTTTTTATGAATACGTGTTCTCATCCTCATAACACATTTGTGTTTTACTGATAGTTTGTTATGAAATCTGTCGATTAATTCGTTAAAAACCTACAGTCCCGTTATTAACAGGAATACGAACAATGTTACCAGATTTTTAATAAATTAGCAATATATTATAACGGCAAGTTTTCTTCGTGCACTAATGGCGGTTTGCGGTTGGTTCGTTCGTTTCCCATGGTTCGTGGTTCAGCTCGCAAGTGTACATACTGCACATGCGACATTAAATATTCGGACTGAAGAAGGGTGTAGAAAATTATTATTTCGTTCAATATTTAGCAAATCATATTCCACAGTAGTAATTGCAATTTATTACGTTTGACAAGATGACACAGTGTAAATATAAAACAAATATTTGTTTTTATTTTTTTTTAATCTGGGGTAGGTATGTTTTGATCAGTAACGTTCTCAATGAGTAAGATAAGCTAGTAGCTGAATTAACAAATGCGTCTGGTTCCAAGTCGGGCGTTGTTGGTTCAATTCATTTACTATCCAATATCTGACGCTTATTATGACTGTGGTAGGAGTTTTTTCAAAAATTGTTAAGTTTTTAATAACTCAATTCAATAATAGAGAATGTTACATAAAATTTCGAAAAAGAAACGTCTTCCACGTGAATATCTATTTAGCGAAAAATCAAGAATAATATAAATTGTTTTAAACGGTTATAGGAAAATTATAATGGCATTTACAATGCTTGATAAAAAATTACGTGTTATTAAAAACATTTATCTGAAATTATCAGAAATAATATTTTGACAAGAAAAAAAAAATTACGATATAAATTTTTAAAAAAATATAAACGTTTCCGGGTTACGAATGACCTGACAATATTTGAAAATCTCCTACTATCACCACCGTAAGCGGAAAATGTTGCTTGCGTTGTGATGGACGACTTAGCCAGCCGAGGAATTGAACACACTACGCCTGGGTGGGACCCAAACGCTATGCCAACTCAGCCACTGACCAGTTATTTAGTCATGTTTTAAAAATCGAATTTGTCATGTTAACACTATCGAAATCATTTGTAAAGTAGCAGATAAAAACCCAACGCCGCGCTGTTTGAAAACTTCAACTTTTTGAAAATAACAGATGGCGCCACTTCCGTTTAAAACAATCCTCAACTGTACAGTCATTAAGATAATAATACATTCAGATTCGTTTGCTAAACTATGTAAGAGAGTAATTGTCGAGTTTGCTTTATAGTTTGTTTATGAACGGTGACATTGAAATACGTCCTTATTCCTAGTAGATCGAGTTGGTACTCTTAGTTGACTAGTCTTAAAAGTTCGCAAAAGTCGAGTTACGAATTTACAATTTTGATAAAGAAGCTGGGAGCCAATAAACAGTTTTTTTAACTTAATCTCTGGAACCTTGATCCACCTATTTTGAAAGAGATCCCATAACAAGTATACTCGTGGCAGATCCTATGATTTTTTTTATTCTCCAAAGGAAAGAACTTTTGCCTGTCAGAACTCGCCAATCATCAGAGTGACTCTATTCAGCATTAACCATCGACATTTTCAAAGTCACTTACAGACTAATAGGAATACTTAAATTACATTTTTTTACTTACATTACCTCAAATTTGTAATCTTATCCATATTATATTGGTGAAAACTTTATAATTTAATTATTGAAAGTATAATATTAAGAACAGTGAAACGATTATAAAAAGTAAGATATACAAGTACATGAAAAACTTATAAGTGGACTAAGATGAAAATATTGTAATATAGCATTCTTGGGCCTATATTCCGAGCAGTTAAATAGATCCGCTTAATCTGAGTATATATTACTAACTTCATGTAATCAAGGTACAAGGAAATGTTTAAAATGCTCAGTCCTGGAATCGTTACATTTAAACATGATTTTAGAACGAATGGCTCTCGTACTAACTTCATGTAATCTAGGTACAAGGGAATGTTTGAAATGCTCAGTCCTGTTATCGTTACATTTAAACATGATTCTGGAACGAGTAGCTCTCGTACTAACTTCATGTAATCTAGGTACAAGGGAATGTTTGAAATGCTCAGTCCTGTTATCGTTACATTTAAACATGATTTTGGAACGAATAGCTCTCGTACTAACTTCATGTAATCTAGGTACAATGGAATGTTTATAATGCTCAGTCCTTGTATGTTACATTTAAACATGATTTTGGAACGAGTAGCTCTCGTACTAACTCCATGTAATTTAGGTACAAGGGAATGTTTGAAATGCTCAGTCCTGTTATCGTTACATTTAAACATGATTTTGGAACGAATAGCTCTCGTACTAACATCATGTAATCTAGGTACAATGGAATGTTTATAATGCTCAGTCCTGTTATCGTTACATTTAAACATGATTTTGGAACGAATAGCTCTCGTACTAACTTCATGTAATCTAGGTACAATGGAATATTTATAATGCTCCGTCCTTGTATGTTACATTTAAACATGATTTTGGAACGAGTAGCTCTCGTACTAACTCCATGTAATCTAGGTACAAGGGAATGTTTGAAATGCTCAGTCCTGTTATCGTTACATTTAAACATGATTTTGGAACGAATAGCTCTGTAATGATCTACCCTTTCTACTTCAAACTTTTTCTTCTCTTCTTTCTACGATAAATTTTCCCGTAAGTCCCGTAGGTAACTTTTCCATAAGGCTTTGGTTATGTATATATCCGGGGTAGGAAGGTCCTCCCTGCCGTCTTTCAAGCCCTTGCCTCTCTCTTTATTACACACCCCTTCAAGTGTGTACATCCTAGTTTGTCTACGTGACGTACGACCTTGAACGTACTCATTTCACGTGACGGTTCAGTATAAAAAGGCTTCACCGAACGTTGTGTTGGTTTTTTGTTTCTCGGTTTAGAAACCTAGTTATCTATGTATGTGTGGTATCCCTTGGTTCTTTTTGAGATAGAGTGAGTTGAATCCATTACCGCTGTGTTTTAAAGCCATTTTATAAACCTTATCTTCTAAGTCGCCTGCTCCCCCAACTAGCTACGCGATTCTATCTATCGTAAGGTAATGTGAATATAATAAAGTGTTAGATTTTATATATGTGATAAACATACGATAAATTTATGGTGTTAGGTGTCGGCGCCATCCATGTATATATTTTGGGAGGGGAAGGAGAGGAAAGGAAATGAATTTTTTTTGCAAGTTAAGATTGGCTCCTCCTCTTTACCAAACAAAACCGATGGATGATAATTTGAGCAAGGCGATCGATATCTGCGTGTCTGGATATCACAACCGGCCGGGTCTCCCCTTGTTCCAAATCGGCAACCGTCACGCCAGAATAAAGAAAACCAGGTCTCATCACCAATTTCAGAATTGCCCCAATCTCATACACCTCCAGGAAAATCTACTTTACTGAGTGTAGAAGGGGAAAACCATGACATCCCTTTTCACGAATCTAGTCGCAAAAATGTGACACGTAAGGTCCTAAGTTACGTGCCACCTCTAGAAAACGTTGTAACTCCCTCGTCGTCGGGGATTTACATCCCTTTCTAGGTCAATAACATAGATAACACACGACGATCTTGTCGACATTTAGCCTGCTTTTTAGCGATAGGTTGTGTGCCTACTCATTCAGCCAATTATCATGTGAGATATATGTAAGGTCTACTCGAAATGCCAAATTTAGGATGAGGACTGTCTGTATTTTAATATTCGGTTCTAGTAATTATTTTATGAGGTTACTAGCATCCTCGTGTATTAGGTATGGGTAACTTCTACTGAATACCTATCCTCTCAAGTAGGTATAAACGGATAATTGGTTTGATTTTTGCATTTAATTTAAAGAGGCTGCCTACCTCTCGAAAGGTACCTGTTGAGAAAAGTTGATCGGTTGGTAGTTTTATTTCGGAGATTACCATCTCCCTCTTTTGACACTAGATTTGTTTTTGTGCATCCCAATTCGTAACTTAGAAAGTCAAACAATATATGAAAAGTATTAAATTAGAAAGTCAAATAACAGAAGAAAAGTATTCATTCTGTTTTGTCTGGTTGCATCCGATCGCTTTCTATTTGGGCGGTCAAACGCTAGCAAAACTTCTCCTTCGACTGACTGTACACTGCTGTAGCCTAAACGCCTCTATCCCTCATAGTGTTCGCTGTTTCAATTGTATGCCAGTGTTGTGGTAGGTACCCTGTAGATAGGTATTTTTATACTGCGAATTTGTATTGGTTGGCCTAATTAGTAAAAGGTATTTTATGTTTCGTCGGCGATCCAATACCTACCGCAGGGACAACGTCATGATTTGATTCGTAATGTTTTAAAAGAATAACAGGTCGGCAGGTAGGTAAATTTTCGATATGACCCTCAGTCCAAGGCGTTCCCCTAAAACAAAAGTTATCGGCCTACATATGAAAAGGTCGTTGACTCGTCTCTCGCTCACAGCTGATTGACAGTTCGCCTAGCACATCCCTTTTAATGATAACATTATTTGGGCGGCAGGTGTCGTAAACTTAGTTCCTGTACCTCGGTTGTATCCGTCTTTTAAAAGGGTCCTCTGAAATTTAATAAATAATATAAAAAAACTCACCCAGTTAGTCATCTCTCATTCTCAGCGTGAAGCTTACCTGGTTACACTATATAGCTAAATCAGTTTAATTTTCGATCTCCTCCCTATCGGCCTCTTTCCTCATTTTAGCGAAATCCTTGCAATCTGTTCAATTTTGGTCCCCTCCCTACGCATATAAAAGGGTAATTAAATAATTCTGTAAATACAATTGTACCTCCCTAATCTCTGTTGGGATTCAAACCCAAGTTTATAATTTGTTTGATCCTCTGGTTTTCGGTCTCCGTGGATAGATCTCGCCAAATCAATTCCTCCCTAGACCGATTAAAACTTGCTGCCTTTATATACGGTCACTCTGTTTTAAAACGAAATCATTATTATTATTATTTTCATGTTTTTAAGACAAATAATTTAGTTTGAACTACACATTTACGAAATCACGTTTAATTTAACACATTTTATATTATAATCGCGATCGCCCAACCCTTAGCGCCCCTGGGGTGATTTTTCACAAAACGGCGCTCTACAAATTATCCAATTATTATTATTGTCATTATTATTAATTGTATTCTCATTGAGTCCAACCACTTTCACTTCACACAAACACCGGTTCAATAATATTTCACTTTAATTCAAAACCCAACAAAGCTTTCTAACACCATCTGAATTCACTAATTAACTGTAATCTCACACAACACTTCTGATTTGTATTCATTTCTCGGAGCTGTCAACGTATCCACGTTCAAGAACTGACTGCCCGTATTTTAACCCTTTCTGTGGGAATGTGTTTACTTAAGCCCTATAATCTATCCCATGTTGCTAGTCTAGACAAAAAAATTTTAGAGCACGTTCGTTTATTATTTATCGTTTATTTATGTGGATATTCAAAACATCACAGCTCTCGTACTAACTTCATGTAATCTAGGTACAATGGAATGTTTATAATGCTCAGTCCTTGTATCGTTACATTTAAACATGATTTTGGAACGAGTAGCTCTCGTACTAACTCCATGTAATCTAGGTACAAGGGAATGTTTGAAATGCTCAGTCCTGTTATCGTTACATTTAAACATGATTTTGGAACGAATAGCTCTCGTACTAACTTCATGTAATCTAGGTACAAGGGAATGTTTGAAATGCTCAGTCCTGTTATCGTTACATTTAAACATGATTTTGGAACGAGTAGCTCTTGAGGTTAATGGGGAACATAAAGAAATAGATAATGATGTGTTTTTTTATGTTATTCAGGAAAAAAACACAACTTCCACAAGTACACCATAACCCAGGTGACCAACCTCAACGTTCCGTACGACTACGGAAGTCTGATGCATTACTCTGAATATGCAGCCAGCATCGACGGCAGCAAGACCATCGTTCCTCTCAGGGTAACTTAACTTGTAACTAACAGATGTTTTACATGCAAAGATAAATGAAACAAAGATAAACATGAAAGCATGACCACAGCGCACAAACCGCACAACGCAAACGTGGGTTTTTTTTGTTTCCATGATAACTCAACACAGTGATAATTCGACACACTTTTAAAACGTGATATAAAGTCATTATAAACGATGAAAAACAAAATTAATAACCCAACCTAACCTACTTCACCCAGTTAATAAAGTTTGTTTCATCACTTTCCATGACTTTATGTAACTTTTTAAAAATGTGATGAATTATCATTGTGATGATTTATCCGGTCACCGTTTGTTTTATATGCATGGAAAAAACCTACAAATTTATTAAGAATCTCTTCAAATTATTCCTTATCCGGTTAAAAACAAATTAAGCACTTAGCAAATGAATTAATAGGTTTCCTGATAAACTATTAGTAAAATACCAATAAATTGTCACGATGTCGGAACACGTGTTTATAAAAATCCAATTTTGTTTGCATTTGGAAGATACCACCATTCAGAATTGAAACGTGGCTTGAAATGGCTTTGGCCGTGTTTGGTAACCATATCTGAATAGCCGATTACTTCCCCACCTTCCTCTCTTCCATCTCCTTCCCCTCCCCGCTCATTTCATGTTCAAAAAACCCATTTCTAAAAATTGATCCCAAAAACATTTCGAGTATAACTAATGACTTTGAGAGTTGTAAACGCTAAAACACAGATGAACATGTCTCTTCCACTGTGTCAGCAATGTGTATCTTGAAAACGATACTCTATATTTAACTCTATACGAGGAATACACAAGACAAAGAAGGGTTATTCTTAGTGTGTCTTATATCACCAAAAATGTAGGTGATAAGCATAAAAATCGCTTGGCACACAGACTATAGAAACAAAATGTAAAGTTAGTTTTTGTTTTTATTTATTTTGTGAATAATTTCATAAAAATGAATCAAAGGAAACTGTCATTAATATGTATAGGGATTAAATTTTATTTTTTTTAAATTTTTTCTGATATGCGTTCTTATTTTTCTAGTGAAAAAATTTAGTTTGTAGTAGTTTGCGCTTATATTTTTAATAAAGTAATTGACAATTTTATTTTTATTCTATCAAAGCAAAACGATAGGAAAACTTCAATTTATCCAAAGCATATTTTTTGGCATTAATAACGATGATTTTACTGAGAGCTTCTCTCTGTAACGTTTATTGTGTTCTAGCTGACGTGTACCCAGCGTTGCTCCGGGACTTGTGAATGCATTTATTAGTCAAATTCCGAAATACTATTATTGTATTATAATAAGCATTTGTTTCACTTGATCGTGCCATACCTTACTCGGGCGGCCTCGAATTATTCCACCAATTATTCGACTTTAAATCGACTCTGTGTCTCATTCCAGTATAGAGATAATGCTAAAGTATTCCTCGGGCGTCCCCGACTTCTTCTGTCATTAAATCTACACTCTAAACTCTCATGGCACTGATAAGATAAAACTTTGAAATTTTCAGCAAAATCCGTCCAGTAGTTTTAGAGTATATATGGTACAAACAACGAAACCTACATTTTTATATTTGTGGATGTATGTACAGGGTTTTCCAATAAGAGGTGTTATTTTGAATAGCCCGTTTTTTTCGGTAGATGTCACTTTTGAAGCTGTCATTTTTTAACATTTGACAAGTAAAAACTATTAAAATTCACTTGAGTGAATCAAATGCAAATCATCTTAAGTGATGAGGCCCATTTCCACCTCGGTGGCTTCGTCAACAACCCAAATTATCGCATCTGGGGCTCTGAAAACCCAAGAGTTATTGTTGAAAAGCCTCTCTATCCTCAACGTGAGACTGTTTGGTGCGGTTTATGGTCCGGCGTAGTCATTGGACCTTACTTTTTCGAAAATGAGGCTGGAGCAACAGTTACGGTGAATGGATTGCGCTATCGAGAGATGATTAATGATTTTTATAGCCGAAATTGAATGGTATCAATCTGAACAGCGTTTACTTTCAACAAGACGGCGCTACGTGTTACACAATCAACTAAACGATATCTATAAAGAAAATATTGAAAGTATTCAAAAGAAATTTCTCCGATTCCTCAATTACAGAATGAGCGCACCCAAACGCGGGTACATAAATATGCTCTCGAGTTATAACGTCTCCACTCTATCTAACCGGCGAACATACCTTGATCTCATGACTCTGTATAAAATCTGTAACAACGTTATTGACTGTCCCGACTTACTGAAATTGATAAACTTCAAAGTACCACCCAGAGTAACAAGGCTTAACGACTTATTCCACATTAGCAGGACGCGTACAAATGCTGGTGTCAGGGATCCAATCAGAAGAATGTGCGAATCACTTAATCAGAATCAAAACCTCAAGGACTCTGACTTATTTTTTGATACACGCACTACTTTTAGTAGAAAAATGAAGACTGTTTTCCTACAAAGATCAAAGTAAACAACTTAGACATACTTCGTTTAAATATATTTATATATTTTTTTTAATTTCTGTTTAACATTGTTTATCTATTTATATATATATGTTTTTTTTTTGTTTTACCCTTTGTAAATTCTTTAAAGGATATTGCGCATTTCTTTCATATCTCTATTTGTAAATTAATATTCTTATGTATATATTTTTCCCCTATTTATAAGTGAAAATATTTGTAAGTGTTTTTAACTGCTGTTTAAGTTAATTCGTGAGAAATAGTTTGGATGCAGGTGAATTCTTTAGTTGATGTTTCGTCAATTATTATATTTATATCAATTATTATATTTTTGTCAATTGATATCTGTATCTGTTTTTTCTCCTTAATAAAAAAAATAAATAAAATAAAATAAACCATTGATCTTTTACGATTGAATATCAAAATAACACCTCTTATTGGAAAACCCTGTATGTATGTTTGTACATCAACGGTTGTTTATCATTGTATGAAATTTAAAACGCGTTTATTATTAAGATTGTTAATCTGTTTTAATTTTTTCCAGCATACTACAGAAACCATTGGACAGAATTTCGGCATGAGCGCTGGCGACATCTCCAAGTTGAGGTCTCTATACAGGTGCTATTAATTTCAATGAATCCTTTTCAACCAAGACTATCATTTTTCAACGCACCTGATACTAAATTGTAAATATTATATTCCTCTTTAGTCATTATTCTCTAAACAAACCATCTGAACATCGTCATTCTGACAATAAAACGAACGAACACAAAAAGTTGTATTATTCAAAACTTACCTAACCTAACCATGAACTACAATAAAACCTTAACTATTTTGTTTTTCTTAACATCAACTCGACATAATTTTGGGGATGCCATGTAGAGGGACTCTGTTGTTGTAGGAGGGAGGAAACACAGAGGCCGAGAAAATTGTTCCACAATCCACAGCCACGCTGTTGAAGTAAACTCAAGGAAGAGTCGTAGAAACGATCAGTTTTCAAGTGACACCGTGCTGGGAGCGCGGTTGGTGTGCTTGCCGACTATGCACCAGTGCGCAAGGGATCAATCACACTAGTTCCTCGAAGTATCTTCCATTGAAATGCCAATAGATCAAGGTCAACAACAATCCAACCTAATCGTAACCTTGAAGGTGATTTTTAAGAAAACCATTACAATTATTCAACAAAATACTCAAGAAAATCAGTAGTGAGATCGGGAATAAATAATTTACGCACTGAAACCAAAACCAAACACTGAACAAATAAAAACCATGTTATATATTTATAATAACTTAATAGTATCCATATTACAAAATTTTAATAATACGAAAATGTAATCCTTATCACGGGAGATCCCAATGAGGATATTGTTGGAGTCAAAGGACATAATTATCCACCCAAACTAACTCAATTAAAAATTCCCTGACGACGGGATTTAAAAAAGAAATTATTTATTCTAAGTGTAATTGCCTTATATTTTTTGAGAGACTACTAAAGCAGTGTACAATATAGTTGTGAATGAGGAATACTTGGAGCAGGTGGATGAGTTTGTGTATTTAGGGAAGTATGTTTACGAGAGATGGGAAGGCTGACAGAGATATTGAAAGAAGGGTAAATGCAGGGAACTACATTAATGGAGGACTGAACGCAGTTGGCGCTAGGAAAAACTGTCCATAGAAGCAAAGCTAGCAGTTCATAATGGAGTGCTGGTCCCTACACTGATGTATGGCAGTGAGGCTTGGTACTGGCTGAGAAAGGATTAAAATAGACTGAATGCTGTAGAAATAAGATCCCAGAGGCGTATGTGTGGTAAAACTATGTAGGATTGTGTGAGAAGAGTGGAGACCCCCAAAGAATGCAAGGCTGATGTAAGAGTAATGATTAAGATTAAGAAAGACACGATCTGATGGTTTGGGGATGATGAAAATGTATGACGCAAATTTGAATGTTAGAAGAAGTTTGAATGGAAAAAGAAGTCGTGGACGCCCGAGGAAGGCACAGCACAATCTAGTGAATCAGACACTGGAGTCGGTCCATGTCAAGATTCAGAATAAAAGAATTTATGAGACGATGTATGAATGTGAATGAGGCAAGGAGTGTGTGTCAAGACCGAGTTGTTTGTCGGTCTGTCCTCTTTGCCTACCCCTGTTGAAAAACGGCGTAATGGTTAGTTAGTGATGAAAATGTATTATGCTTTAAGTCCTGCTTTAACTCGACCGTTTTGCATTTCGTCTACCTGTAAATTTGTTTGTTGTTCACCGTTTGAATGATTCAGTAAAGATTCATTTTTCAATGAGAAATGGACGTATTTATTTGTACATTTCATTCCAATGTGAAATGGTCGTGTTTATGTATACATTTCATTAAAATGTGAAATGGTCGTGTTTATGTATACATTTCATTCAAATGTGAAATGGTCGTGTTTATGCATACATTTCATTCAAATGTGAAATGGTTGTGTATATTTGCACATTTCATTCGCAATTTTTCAATATTATTGTACCTAACTGCCACAAGAAAATTTATAAAAAAGTATTGTCATTGAGATAGTGACGTTTTTGTGAAAAATTGTATAGTTTCTTATTTGAAATATAAAAAACATAAGTACATAAAGTATATGCTTTATAAATAAGTGCGTAAGTAATTAAGTACCTTCTCAAAAATCTTGATTTCAGGGGAAATTTTGGTTTTGATTTATAAAATAATGCTAAATTAGAAAAATGCTTCTTGAACGCAAAGTCCACTGTTCACAGAACTATTAAATTCTTCAGTCAGGTTACTACTATGATATTGAAATAAATAGAATATTTACTGAATCAATAAGGCTTCGTAGTAAGCGTTAAAAAGAAGAAGAAGGTGGTTTTAAAGGAAGATACGAATTAATAATAGCAAGCTAATATTAAAAAAACGATAATGATTAAGAAAAAGTTTTTTAGGTTGAGTATTTAATCGATAGATGGCGCTAGTCATAAACTTACTCCAGAGTCCGTTAGATGTCGCTAGGGTGTAATAGTTACTTGCGAGATGATATTGTCAGAGAGCAAGCTCCTCGGGAGCCAGAGAATTACCTACCCTCGGTTAATGAACAGTGTAGTTTAATCCAGACCTTTTATTGTAACGAAAATAAACACAATTATAATAAGAACCTTTTACCAATTTCAAAGAGTTCCTAACACCGAAATCTGCATAAAAAAGCAGATATAACAATATACAATAAAACACGAATCGTTTAAATATAGCAGAAATTAAATAAATGCCCAAGTTGCATTTAAAGATACACTGTGATTTTTTTCATACCAACACAAATGTACTTCTTATTATAATCTTTATTTTATAACATATATATTTTTTAGATATATACAACTTAAAATGTGAACGAGAAATATTTTATAAATCGGTAGAAATTGGGATTGCGACCACCATCTTTACACGGAAACGGAACGTACAAATCAATTTACAGATAAAATATATGAAAATAAGCTCCCAACAAGATTGTCTAAAAATGCAAGCTGATCTGAATGCACTATCTGAATGGTCGTTGATAAACAAATTAGATTTCAATACAAAAAAAATGTGTCACTATTTCTTACACTCGTTCTCTATATACTATACTTTACGATTATAAGATAAAGGGCGAAACACTATCACGTTTAAATTCCGTAAAGGATCTCGGTGTCGTCTTTGATCCCGAACTGAAATTCTCTGACCATATATCGCAGCTCACTCAGTCTTGCTACAAACTTCTTGGGTTCGTCATTAGGACATGCAAGCGGTTCAATAACCAAGATGCTATGTAGCATTGTTCGATGGCATACTAAGAAGCAAGCTGGAGTATGCGAGCGATGTTTGGGCACCGTACCACCAGAAGTACATTGATATGATAGAGCAAATCCAGAAGAAATTCCTCAGGTATGTCTATATGCGGACGCATGGAAACTATCCTAGGTTCATGCACCATGTCGACTTACTCGAGGAAACTAATTCTGTGAGTCTGTCGATGATTATGTCTTTCAAAATTTGGAACAATTCTACGATAGCCCATTCCTCTTGGGATGATTTATATGTACCAGACCACTACAGCCGAAGTCGATACCATGACCTATTCAGAGTACCAAAAGGCAAAACCGACGTCCAGGCAAAGCATAGCATGACGAGGGGAGTGGTGCTGTTGAACGAACTAGCTAAGAATTTAGATGTAAGTGACTGTTCTCTAAATGACCTGAAACAATTATTGAAGAGTCACTTAGCTAAATGCTAATCTGATGTAAAATTGTACTGTAACTGGAATGAATGTTCTGCTGTACAATAAAAAAAAATAATAGCTTCTCTTACAATCCAAGCCATGTCTCATGCAATTAGGCAATATACAGATTTTAGCAACAAAGGGAAAATGTGAAAGAAAAATTCGTTTCCTTTTTATAAAGCAACGAAATGGATCGATTTTAATTACTGCAACGGTAAATTGCCTTAATAATAATAAAACGAGATTATTTCAATAATTATAATTGCTAGTGTCAATTCGTGCGACCTACGTGGTATAACAATTTTAATCATTAAAGAAGAAAATAGTAATAATATTTTTTGTAATGTGAAAGACATATGGATACAGGAAAATAATATGTAAAACTGGACACACATGATGGAGCAAATGCGCGAAATAGCCCCGCTTCGAGCCAAAAATCACGTTTGAGGAAACTCAGATGGCTTGGCTTGGGTCGTCATCTTGATATCAGGCGAGTTCAAAAATAATATCTAAAGCTGGACACACACGATAGAGCCAATGTGCCAAATAGCCCCGCGTCGAGCCAAAAATCACGTGTGAGGAAACTCAGATGGCTTGGCTTGGCTCGTCATCTTGATATTAGGCGAGTTCAAAAATAATATTTAATGCTGGACACACACGAGAGAGCCAAAAATCACATGTCAGGAAACTCAGATGGCTTGGCTTGGCTCGGCATCTTGAGTTCAAAATCCACCGAGCCGACCCAAATAGCTGTGACTCGGCCCGACGTTTTGTGCCAAATCTTCGCTCCAATGGCTCGCTGGCTCTGTCGTGTGTGTGTAATCCATGAGTCAAAATCCGCTCAGTATAAATTCAGATATTGAATTGGACAGTATGGCTCACCGAAGAAAGATTTTTCCGTGATATGGTCTCTTCAAGCAAACATAATTTTGTTCTGGATATTATGAGAAAATAAATATATTATTTTTTTTACATTAACTCCACACATGAGGCCCTGAGAGAAAAATAATTTCCCTCGAGGCCCATGTCATCTGTGAGCATGGTGTGGGGAGGGTCTTTTTATTTATTTATTTTGTAAGAAGCAAACAGCTTTTATATAATATACAATGATAGATATAAATATACAAGTTAACTGAAGTCAAGCCACTGAAGTTTCTTATGCTAAAGTTCATTGCAAATGAAGTTTTAATATCTTAAAATTAATTTGGTGTTAAAGGAAAGGGAGAGGAAGAGGAAAATAGGAATAGGATAGGAGATGCTCCCGATACATTCCATACTCTCATATTAATAATCGATCGTACGCATAACTTCATATCGATATTTCTTTAGGTTATTACCAAAAATGTCAATGCTGTAAAATTTTGTATTATATTGTGCACATATACGAGGAATTGGGGAATTTTTTCCAATGTTTGTTCTACACAAGGGTAGATAAAATAAATCAGATTGTCGGGTTGATCTAGACGGAATATGAAGATTTATTAACCCTAGAAGCCTAATCTATTTTATAGGTACATAAAGCTTTAACATACGTCTCAGAGGCGTACACATGTAAATGACAGCCAGTAGGGCAAAATATACCTACTTGTGCCCTATTTTTTGATAGAAAGTTAAGGTTGGTATGTTAACTAATAATAAAACACAGTTTTATTAATGAAAACTAATAGCACAGGTATTTATTCCAACGAATCAAAACATTATGCTTATATTCAAACAAAAAAATCATCTTCTTAAAAATCAACTTGAACATATGTTTTTTTTAAATAATCATATATTTTTTAAAGATTAATTTCTTATTCTTGGGGCAAACATTAAAAGTAATCATGCTTTTAATTACTAGCTATAATTTTAGAGCAATCTACACAGACATCAACTTTGTGCTCAGAAAATACTGACTTTTTGCATTTACAGCACACTAATTTTGACATTCTCTTTTTTTAGCAGCAAAAAGCGCAGTATTTACGTTTTTTGGGCTCTGGTTCTCCTGACGGAAGTTTATTACCTGAATCAGTAGGTTTTGCGAAAATTTGGCTTATATTTTTAAGTCGGAGGTTCAAGTCTGAATCCAAGGCTTGACCGAATCTGTGCTGAGTTGTTTAATGAATACTCTTTTGTTTGAGAGTTTATTTGATCATATTGTGGCCATAAATTACAGCAGAATTAACAAAAACCATGTTTAAGATGCCATAGAAAACAGCCATTGACCATATATTAGTTTTGCGGCTGCATGACATTATAATCTACTCCTCCTTTTGTTTGGTTCTAGAAATGAATCATGTCTGGTTTGCCACTTGAATTATAAATTATTGCATTTTCATCACAACCAGATAAAAGGGAAAACATATTTGTAGGTTTTGGCTTGTACGATAGAAGTGTCAGAGGCCCATCAAAACAAAACGTAGAACTGCCAATAGCTCGAGATCTCGAGATCTTCAATTTTTCGTGCATTTCCCGCTCATTTGATCGAATAGTGCCCATTAGATTTAATTTGTAATTTGAGATGGTCCTCGAGAGGTGCGGACTTTATTCATAGCTGAAGTTCTGTGAGATGATTGACCCTTATTTGCTGACCAAATATCCCACGTCCATTCTTACCGCGAAGAGTATTTCCAGGAACACGATTAATTCGCCCTGAGTTGGCAGATTGCGAAGCATGAGCAGAATCAGATGCTAGGTCAGCTTTTGAAATTTTGAGTCGGCTTCTTCAGTGGTAGCAGATTGTTGTAAAGGGAAAGCCTCTTCAGTTACATAGTTATTCTCATCTTCGCTTTGAATGTCGTCCAAACTGGCTGTCCTCGTATTCAGGAGCTAATTCTCCCAGAGAAAGACTATCTTCTCGGTCTAAGATTTTCAAAATATCGTTATTGTTTAATATATTTAACCATGACATATTGGTATCTGAAAAAATGCCAAAATAAACATAAAATGGACAAAAAGTTACTAAAGTAAAAACACATAATCTTAGTTAAAAGTTAGACAAAGCCTAAACATACGTCTTGCAAGCGTATTATAAATAAAAAAAAACTTAAAAATGGCTGGACTTACCTTAGTGATACAGGTACCATCGGCGAGCTCCCGTCGGCCACTGGGTTGGTTAAAAAGCACGAGACGCTAACTTCAACCGTTAGAAAGAGAAATAAAATTTACGATTGTGTGTACGCCTCAAAGGCGTAGATAAGGCTTCTAAGGTTAAATTGGTAAGTTCTGGTGAGTCCAGACCATTATTTAGGATTTTAAATAATAAGATTTGATCAAAAATTAGACGTCGTGTTTAGAGGGAGTTAAAATTATGAAATTTAATGGATTCGGTATAATTTGAGAAGTGTAAGTTTAGTTTATAATTGATGTGTTTCTTTCTATTCTTTCGATATGGGTTTGGTATAAAGGAGCCCAGATCGGTGTACAGTGTTCCAGGTGCGGGCGAATATATGAGGTGTAAAGGGAATATAGAGTGTTTATGTTGTGGAAGGGTTTTGCTATGCGAATTATAAATCCCAGCATTTTATTGTCGTCGTTAATTTATAACAAGATGTATTGTAGTATTCCATTTACGCTACATTTTAAAGCCGATATACGAGATTCGAGCACCAAGAACCGAGATATGTACGCGCGGAGCATCAGTGTGTTGGATAAAGTTTAATTTAACATCCAGTGTTACCCCAAGGTCCCTCATATATTTTACTTCATTGATGTGTGTGCCGTTTAGTGTGTATACAAAGGATATTTTATTTTTATTACGTGTAAATGTTAATATATTGCATTTTGCGATATTAATAACAAGTTTGTTTAATTTGCAATAGACAAAAAGACGATTTTTAAGGAAAGGAAAGAGTGTTTACAAGACTCTCAGAAGTTTGGACCTCAATATCCGTGATATTATATAAATACGTTATTTAACATACCCGTGATATAATATATCCGTGATATAATATATCCGTGATATAATATATTCTTCATATTACATACCTGTGATATTTTTTTTAACCCTGGTTCAACGTCAAATCACAGTGGAAGCATAATATTATAATCTTCACTTTACAGTTATTATTATTTATTACTAATTGAACAAACTAATTATTTAAAGTAATCCATCAACTCGACACCTGATTATTTTAAAATAAAAACAGAAAACCAGAAATACAAAGGACGTACTTACCGAGATAAAAATCAAATATCTAATGACAATGGATTACGATGTTGAATAATTAAAAACATTGCGTAAATGTCTTATCTATTTATATGTTTAAAAATAAATCAACGATATCAAACAAAACAATGACTCGTGCAATTCTAAAGCGGACTTAATTAATTTATCTGCCTTACCCAAATCTTATAAGAAACGAATTTTACGCAATCATGTACTGATGCTCAAATACGAAAATATTAGTATACAGGGTGTCCGGAAACTCGTAGTACAAGCGGGAAACTGGTGAATCTACATCACATTTGGAGTCGATTTTGCAGTATATTTTTTTTGATTTGAGCTTTCGTTATCGAGTAAATCGAGTTTGAAGTTGATTTTTTTTTTATTTTTTTTCTTTTTTTAATCAAATTCTTATAAATTATTACTGAAGATCAAAGTACCCAACTAATTTAAACTATTTGAAAGTAAAACAAATGAAGAAACTCGGATTTGAAGCATTATTTTGAAATCACCCTTCATTTAACCCGGTGTAATCATAAAATATTTCTGCTCTGCAGGGTTAAAACATCTGTTGTTCAACCCTAAACACCAGAAAAAACTTTAACCCTAAAATAGCCGAAAAATATTTTTTTTTGGTTTTTTTTTTTTTTTGTGAAAATGCTCAAATCAAAAAACTTTATGTTTTTTTGGGTTCCCCATGTGGTGTAGATTCTCCAGTTTCCCGCTTGTACTACGAGTTTGCGGACACCGTGTATATCATGTTTTTTCTAATTGTTTTATTTTTAATTGAAATTATCGATTATTTTTATCAAAATACTGGCCTAGATCAGCGAAAATCATGTGATTCAGTCTGAATTCAGTTCCAATATTCAAAATGACACTTACCTTCTGATCAAATCTGAGTTCATTGAACTGGAGTAACGAAGGGCGCACAGAATTTTATTTGATTAATTTGTGTTATTTCAAATTTTTAAGATACTCAGAATTGAAACGTTGCTTGAAATGGCTTTAGCCATGTTTGTTGACCAGATCTGAATAGGCAGGTACTCCCTCGACCTTCCTCTCCCCCATCTCCTTTCCCTTCCCACTACCTTCAGCCGCACAACATCACCCCCAATTGGGGATGCGATAGTCTCAGTTATCAGTTCCAATTCCAAAAATGACTTTTTATCAGTATGGACTATTATATTCTTTGAGCGATGAGTAAAGTTGATGTTATTCATTGATAATCAATCTAAAATAGACAAACAGTCTGGTAAGGTATTATAACAGTGTTTTCAGCGGTTTGTTTGTCATGGTTCGTCATATAATAAAAACTATTTCAAATGGAGAATTTGATCAAAAAATTAACTCGCAAATTAATCCCGTCTAAAGCATGACAGTAGAGAACACAGATATATTGCTCACGTAGACAGTAATTTGGCTTTATTAAGAAAAATGAGGCACATTCATCTATTAAAACCAAACAACACGTGTAATATTAATGATATCTACGCTTCCGTCAAGCCGCGCTAAGCTCGATTACAACCAAGCCTAGATTTAAATCAAATTTATTAAATTTATTATATACAGGGCTTATTAGCTGTATGTGTAATTATAATTATATCATCGTAGAAAGACGGGTGCTGCCCTCAAAGGGCGCTCGAACACAATTATTCACCGTTGATTTCAATCGTGTTTTAATTATTCCCTTTTAGATGAATTAAAATGGAAGATTAAGGTTACTGAAAAACGCGCGTTGTTCCACAGAACTGGGTCCAGTGGACAAACTTGTGATTTACTGCGTTTAGTGTCGCACACAAGTCCGTTGGTCAGACAAACTGTCACCGGCTGTCACAAACACGTCGCTCTTGGTCATTTTTTGTGATAAAATACCCCTATGTGCTCATTATCGAGCAAAAACCAAATTTGACCAAATTTCTTTCCATTCGCATGTACTCAAAAATCATTATTCACATTGCTTTTTACAACCCGAAAACGTTTAACGTCGAATAAAATAAAGTGAGTCGGTGAACCTAGAAACACATAAACGTATTTAGGACAACCTAGTGACAGTACGTACATCGTATTCTACTACTCTGCTCACTAGTTTGTTCGTCGAGAATTATAAAAATACTCGTCGCTCGCCTGTGACATTGTGCTCGCCCGTCAGTGGACCGCTTAAGCTCGCACCTGGTGTCACGAGGAACGAGGGGCGTTCACAATAATAAGGCTGTTTCACCCGTACACATATATTTGTACAGCTATCTCATTGTAATGCGTTCCGTTCCATTACGCTGTGAATGATGTTATTTGTAGTAATTTCATTAATTAACACATATTCGTTGTGCCTAATCTTTTCTTGTGCGTTTCGTTATTGGATTCCAATCTAGATACTTGAATATGTTATATTTTTGTTCGATTAGTATGAACATAACGCTCAATTTACTGGGACATACCTCTCTCGAACTAGGCTTACCAAGAAAAAAATAGGTAAATTAATGTAATCGACCAAGTGGTGTAAAATCGGTCAGGTACGATAAATCAATCGTTCACTCGTTCTTATCAATTAATCCTGATTTTTTCTTATCAATATAATGTCACAATAGTTCTACTATTTAATTATTAATTACGTTGTCACACCTCGAGTATTGGAAAAAAATAGATATTTGTAATCAAATTCAAGACATCATTTTTCTGTACAAATTACGAGTTTGTCCGAGTATTGAATTCGGCGGCCACCTCTAATTTGGAGTTCCCAAATATCAGAAAAAGCCGGAGGAATGTTTGATAGATTTCTTTTTTATATGAATATCAATATAATACAGAGAAAGTTGCTTCCAACCGTTTGGAGCCAATGAGACTATGTCATCGCCAATTGGGGTATTGTGAGGCTGAACGAAAGGGGGAGGGAAATGAGACGCGGAAAAATCTGTCTAATCCGTTTCAAGCAAAGTTTTGGGTGATAATGAGAGTATCTCCCACTCTGGAACGTATCGCAAATATACTATATATTATGCATATCATTTGAAACAGCAAAAATTAATTAAAATAAATTAACTTGCTCTCGCCCGGATTTGAACCCGCAACTTCTGAATTATTAATCGAGAGCCTTACCCGTCGACCCCGGAGGCCCTTATCTTAACTAAGTATCGCAGTATTAAGGCGGTAATTCTTTCCTTGTATTACCGATATTTCAATAGAAGATGCTCCCAGGAATTAACGTAACAACCAATATTTACACATGGGTGACATTATCTTCACATGAAAACGTGAGTTCAACACCTCGACTGTGGTACGATTCGCTAGCCTCTGTGCTTCCTCCTTCCTACAACCTGGATCTCTTCAAGACTCAGGTTCAATCCTTACTTCCCTCAAAAAGACCCTCCTCACAGCACCCCCAAAGATGGAAAGATACAAGTTTTTATCTCAGCGAAAATGTGGAGTTAATACAAAAAAATGGTTGGGAAATATCTATGGAATAGTTTTAATTTTTTGCGAGAAAACGTCTTTCGTTCGTCACTGGGCATAATGTATGTTTTCTGCTCAGCTTCATTTTTATAGCACCTCAAGATCTACACGACGACGCACGAATAACTCATGTTAACTTTTCCGTTGCCAAATTATGAATGGTTCTTTGTTCGTGCAGAGAGAATTTTGAAGTTCTTATCTGACCCTTTCCCGCTCGATGACGTAAGCGCAATATAAAGCAATGGACGATCGTCTATTTTTAGAATATAATCTCCACTTGGCGCCACAACCCTTGGGCCATAGCGTGTATTTGGATATTTGGCGACAAAAAGCGTTTCATAGCACTGGCGAGAGACTTTTTAAAAACGTTTTCACGTAAAAACATTATAAGCATAAGTTGTGGCAATAATGTTTTTCTTCAGTCATTTGCGAAATTTCAGATAATTATCATGTTCGAATTGACTATAAATTGAAGTTGACTCCTTGATTTTGCATATTGTGTAATCGTGCTCTCAAAAGGTAAGTTGACACACTTGGTAATAATATTTAAAACCCTTAAAAATACTTTGAAAATTCTTGATTTGAACATTTTGGTGACTATAAATAAAAATAGATCACTTTAAAATTTACTGATTTTATTTAGAATAACTTCAAAACTTTTTTTGTTGTTTTTTTTACTATCTTTACTTCATCTCCAAGAACTACACTATCCTGCAATAGCGGCATCATTCGATTTGTTCATATCATCCGTTCTTCGGTCGTCTCCAACTTTTTATATCGATACATTCTCTTCTCAGTTCATTCTAATCACTCGAGCGATCTATGTTATATATATTCATTGAATATAGGTAATTGAATTAATACTATTCCTCAAAATATTAATATAGAAACATATAAAATTGCTTACTGCGGCATAAAGACAATGAATCCACCTAGATTTCTCCGTTTATCCCATATTTCAAGAGTTTCAACTGTTCCCAACCTTCTGGAGCCAGTGAGACTATGGCTTCCCCAATTGGGGTATGTTGTCAGGCTGAAGGTTGTGGGGAAGAGAAGGAGATGGGTAATAGGAATAGAGGAATACCTGGCTATTCAGATATGGTCACCAAACACGGCTACAGTCATTTCAAGCAACTTTTCAATTCTGAATGGTGTTCTTACATCATTTGAGAGTATCTTCGACTTTTAATAATTAAATAAAATTTTAACGCGAAGCGATTTTAACGCGCTACCTTCAGCTTGCTAGTCGAGTGCTTTACCCCTCAACCATGGAGTCCTTTAGTTAATTAGGATTATTTTAATAATTTATTCGTATTTCCTAACCTTCAAACTTGATTGAGAAAAAATGGATCAATAAACCATCTTATACCATCTCCCAAGACATAAATAGTTATTTCTTGAAGTTATTAAGTTGAAAACAAGTTCTTTATAAATTTATTTTTATAGCTTATCATCAAATGCTTCCATCAGTACTAGAATTTTACAATACGTTTCGATTTATCAAAATATTCGGTTTGGTTTGGTTGGCCTCAAATCAAAAATTAATTGTTGTATGAAAAAGGCCACACTCCTCTTAAACATGCTTCCCAAATACACAAACTTGCTCCAAGTATTCATCATTGACAACTGTTGGATAATATAATATTTTTAATTTTACAGATTTCATAATGGTTGGTCTTCAAACCCTCGTATTTTTGCTCTTCGGAGTCGCTTTCGTCTGCGCAGGAGTCACCCGCAGCAACACGGAGGTGGAGTCCTTCAGTGCTTTCCTGCAAAGGTCTGTGGATGGAAAGTACCAGGGTATGTCTGCTTTTTTTTAATATAAGTAATTATTACTCCGGTAAATATTAGAACGCCATTGAAAGAATGGTTAATTGACTTGTCCTTATTTGAAATAGAGATTATGAAAACGCTGTTCCATAAATTTGCTAACCATACAAGCTTCAGGAATTTTTGTGTGTTTCCGGTTCTCAATAAAATCCGAATAAATGGAATATTTCTGAACTTATCAAAAAAATAAAAGTTATTTTGTAAAGGTATTAAAATACGCTTTAAAATTTTATTATTATGATTAAACATATAAATTGTTAAGCATTCAATTTTTGAAATCAAACAAAAAAAGTTTTAAAATGGCTCATCTTCCGTTTTTTTTTTGTCTAAACACAAAACTAAAATCAATGATAATAAATAAAAATTCAAATTTACTAGACAGATGTATTATAAAAATTATGGCAACCTCACTTTTTTATTGTTTCATATTAAAATAATCAATAAAAAAATTCACAGAGTTCAACAGCTCGGCTGTGGAACGATATGCCGACCTCTATTTATTATTTATTACTTATATTTCTCGGGGTCTGCTGTGTAGAGTTAAAGTAAAAAAAGATAAATGATCTATTCCTTCATATTAATCTTTAGATAAAATTGACCATTTTAATTTTGACGTATCGATAACATTGATTACACATTGAAAACAATCATTGGTTTTTCCAATGTTTTTTAATCTTTTATGACAAACATTATTGATAACAATGTTTTGTCGACCTTCGTAATCAAACTGTTACAATCTTCGGGATCGATATCCAAGGCTCGAGATCCACGGATCGCCTGTTCGATTTCCGGGTTTTTAAGAGGAAGCTACAAGCCAAAAATGTGTATTTTTGGTATACCTTATATCGTAGGTAATATGCATTAAAATCGCTTGACAAACGGAGTCTAGAAACGTTCGATTTCAAGCAAAAAAACTGGTTTTTATTTATTTTGTAAATAATTTTATAAGAAAACAAAAAAGTTAATCAAGTGAAACTGTCACAGATAATCTTGGATATAATACTGTATTTTTAAGTTGTTTCCTTTATGCGTTCATACATTATTATTGAAAAAAATATTTTTTTTTGTAGTTAGCATTTATATTTTTGTTGAGTAATTTATTTTTTAATTGTATTCTACTCAAGCGAAGCGATAGTAAAACCTTCAATTTATCTAAAGCATATTTTTTAGTATTCATAATGTACACCAATTCGTTATAAAAATTAATCAAAATAGTGATTTGGCATTAAGCTTCGCCTATATAATTTTACTTATATTTGCGACAGATTCAAGTATGATATATACTCTCAAATACATTGTTTTATTTTCAACCCGGGCGTTTATTGCAATAACATGATCAATATTACAAATATGAAAGTAACCCGCCTCACTAGAAGATTTCTGTTCCGAGGCGGGTACATATATTTGCTTACACATATTTACACAAACATTTATACAAATATATATCAATATATACATGGAGGATTCCATATTTAGTTATATACATATATAGTTACATAAAAACAGGAATTTCGTAGGAACTTTAAATTTACAAAATGGTAGCGTCTAAATCTCATAATAATAACATATCAAAAATAGTTTAAACAACAGTATTAGGTATTGATAAACTAGGCATACGTAAAACATAAGCAGTTTTAATAAGAAAGAGTAAATCACTATAAATGTAAATAACACACGTTTGTAAATAAGGAATGAGAATTAGACTAAGAAGGGATTGCTAGAAATGTGCTGATGCATGCCCTTTTTTTATGTAGTAACCATATGTTGAAATGTGTAAACTGTTTGGGTGCTTATGAGTGTTGCAGTAAGTGGTTTCTTTTAGGAAGGTGTTGAAGATGTAAGGGGCTAGGAAGGATTCGTGCTTTTTGGAAAAGGTTGAATTAATTTTTGGCACTTGAAGTTGATTCTGTGATTTTGCCCTTGTGTTATGTGGGTGAGTTACGTGGCATTGTGAGGATTTTATGCAGTTTATTTGGATGATCTTTTTAATGAATAGTTTCCTAATATCTAGTATATTATTTGTAATTAGTTAATTCGTTGCATTTTTTTAGATTGTCTGTATACCGCCGTTTTTGTACAAAATCACCTCAAGGGCGCTGTACAAATATATAATATAACTATACAAAGATCTATATTTCCCCCATTTTTCCAAAAAAGAAATTTCTCACTTCTTCGAATGAGGATCGGACATTGTTCCGTTCCTTCCCACCTTTATAAAATTCACGTCGTTGACTCCCCAGATTGTAGATTCTGTAGTCTAGAAGTGGGAACTTTAGATCACATATTTTTTGGCTGTCCCTCTCTAAACAAATATCCTCTCTTCTATCAAGCCTTATCTAAAATTGCCTCCCCTCCATTCAACATCTCATTTCTTCTAAGTCTGAACTCGACTCCAATTTTCTTTATAATTTTGATATTTGCCTATTTAAATAAAATTAATAATTAAATTCACCATTCATAGCAGCAGAGAAAGGATTAAAATAGATTTGAAACTAAATACAAAGGTTTAAAAAACTACAAACCATGGTGAGGAGGAATGTGAAAAAAAAACTTGATACCTACATCATGTACAAACTTTGCAATTGCAACTAATAAAAAAATTTAATTAAAAAAAATACTGAATGCTGTAGAATTGAGACCCCAGAGGTGTATGTGTGGTAAAACCATGTATGATTGTTAGAGAAGAGTTTAGATCCGTAAAGAGGAAGCGTAATGAGGAAGATTAAGGCCCCGTAGTAAGCGTTCAAAGATGGTTTAAAAGGGAGTTATGTAAACACGAACGTTAGAGCGAAAATGGTTAAAATATTAAATAAAACACGACTCGTTTGAAATAGAGCAAACATCTCGCGACAAATGCTTTAGTTGCATTTAAAGATACACTGTAATTTTTTTATTCCTATATAACATTACAAAAAAATAATAATAACGTGGTGCATAATGTAGAAATGTATTACATTCAATCGAATATTTTCCTCAGAAAGATAAAATGTTGGTTGAAACAAATACCCTAGAATAATAATAATACGTCCAACTCCAGAAATATATTGGCAGTGTTTACTTTGTTGGATGGCAACTCTGGCCGCTTGAGGCGCTAGTGTAGCGTGTTGCATTCCTTCCGACAATGGCCAAAAAGCCACATTAATATTGTTTTACGTAGTATGAGAAAAAAGGCAATAAAATCGAATATAGATTTATTTTTAAACATCATTTTATTTCAAATTAAATCCATTAAAATATATGAAAGAAAATCAACCCGCAAAACTCGTCCCGCTAGGAGGCGCTAGTGTAGCATATGGGAAATGTCACAAGTTGTTTTATAAATAAGGACGAGTTGTTTCTCATAATTTAAAAATTCATCGAATTTCGACGTTAATTTTGAAGTTCTGTAAAAGTACTACTCATGTTCTGTTATATATTTAAAATTACAATAGCATATTATCCAAGGTGGATATTTTCAGTTGCGAACTTACAAAATACAAGAGGTCCATAAAAGAATATTTCTCTGATGGTTTGTGAATAATGTTTATGTCTCTATTGTTTATATTTCTATTAAGATTTGATTTATATCTACAACCTCTCTCCATGGCTATAAATGTATTGTTTTCTAAATTTTTCGTTTTATATAAATTTTTGTTTTGTATAAATTTTTGATTTCATATTCCTTTCTTATAAATTTAATTTACTTATTCCTTACTATGCTGTCTCAGTAAAGGTAAAGTCACAAGGAGGAAATCGATAATTGTTTTATTTTGGCCATATATAATACTAATGTACAAACTGAAATAAATGTAAACTGTCGATTTCCCGAAAATTAATAAATAAATAAATTATGTCGTATATGGGCCACTTCCTCATTAAAATTTGATGAATATATTAGTATTTGGTTTAACTGACTGATTATAATAATGAATGTGTTCCAGAACCTCTGACCCCCGAGCTGGCCGAGCTCCAGAACGAGTGGGAGAGGAGCGGGAAGTTTGAGGGAGATATCGTCCTGACTCCCGAGCAGATTGACAGCTTCATAGATGACTATGCCGGCAAGAGGAACGCCATCCTGAACGCCAATAGGCTGTGGACCAACAAGATTCTCTACTACACCACCACCGGATTAAGTAAGTTACCTAAACGCTGTCTTCTCATCTTGTTCTTCTAGTTCTCCATTGATCCAATAATTGATTAGTCTTTCACATAAGTATATGTAGTATAATTTTGACACGAGAACAATAAAATTACCTACAGTACACCAAAAATACATACATGAAATAAAAATTTTAAAAACCGTGGTCTAATAGGTGTACCATAAGACAACCAAAAGTTGGAATAATTAAATTCGAAATTCACCAAGTACACCTTTAAACATATCAATATCACCGAAGTATTGATTTCCCACAGTGAAAAACCTCTGTATCGGAGAATTAGTAATATAGTTGCGCTTATGTACACCTCGGTGGAAAAGTGTATTGTGTAGTGTTGATCTTGTGGGTATATGTATGTTTATAAGTTGCATGAGTTTCGAGCAGTCTAATTTAGTATTTAGTAAATAATTTATTTGGCGTTTGTCTTATGCAGAGGTTCCCAAACTTTTTTTCCCCGTAGAACCCCTGCCTGCCGAATATTGAATTTTCCTAAAACTATTAACGTCCCATGAGATAATCATTTATTTTTTTAGTAAAAATATTCCCTTCCCTTGCCTGCCCAACAGCCTGGTGGCGGTATAGTTGCTGTTTCTTTACATTGTGCAGACAGGGGCGCCCTTGTGAGGTATTACACCAAATGAAAATGAAGCAGGATAAGCAATGTGAATTTTTTTCTGTAGCTGGCCCTACAGAACTGCCCCTTAAGTTCTTTGTCAGTGCTTATTCCGGTCATTTCTTCTTGTCACATGTTTTCCGATTCTTCAATGTTCCATTTCGATAGTCAAAATGTCCTTAAACTTAGTTTTGAAGTCTGTGTAAAGTACATTTAAATGTTGAACGTCATTATTACCCTGGACGTTTTTCAAAAACAAGTTGGGGAACTAGGAAAATTCGCGGCTTCCAATGTGCAATGTTTTGCTTGAATATATTAATTCTGACGAGAAAAGGAACGTAGACTCTATTTATATACCTCAATTAACAACTTTACGAAATATAAAAATTCAAATATCAAATGAGTAATTTCTCAATCTTTGTGTTAGGTCTATTGTGTCATTTACGGAACTCCTAAATGTTGACTTGAGGTAAATGTACCCCCATTTGAATCTCGTGGACCCCCAATTATTTTTCTCGCTGACATAGACCCCCAGCAAGCCGATATCGACCCCTGGGGGTCTATATAAACCACTTTGGGAACCTCTGGTCTAATGTATGAATTTGTAGAGTTGTTGCACTCCGCGTATTTCCATTTGTGTACATAATTTGAAAATTATGTTTATTTTTTTCTCAGCCTCTGCTCAAGTGACCGCAGTGGAAGCCGCCCTCACCGCAATCTCCAGCGCGTCTTGCGTCACATTCCAAAAGAGGACCACCCAAGCCAATTACGTCAATGTTGTCGTGAGTTGTTTTTTTGTACTTTTCCATTAACGCAGCAACAGTATTCATATTATTCACGTTCTTCGTGTTCTTGGATAGTCTTAGTCTGCTCCATATGGTGAAATAATGCATATATCCCTACAGGACATCCCAGGTATAGGTTCTGCAGTTTGATAATGAGATTTACCTGATCTTATTGTGTAGTCTCTGTCAAATTAATGTCCAGTGTAGCGAGTTTAGCAATGCGCAATGGAATTATGATACTGTTGTGTTCCCACAAACAATTCTCCAACTCGTTGTGGAAGGAGATTTTAAATAATAAATTCTTTGTGTTAAATCATGGATTTATTCAATACTTCGCTTATTCCAATAGTGACTCGATAGTCGACCTAACTAGGAGCTGGTTAAATGAGATCTGCCAAAACCAAGTTTGTCTGGAAGTAGTCTAACTGGCACTAGCGACTACTGACTACTAGCTGCCATCTTGCGGACTTCCAAACAAGTTCTTTGCACTGCCCTCTATGAGTGCATCTGTGAAGCTCTTAGCTAACTCACTTCCCAACAGATACCAACCCTGATGTCTGGCAATGAAGCATGGAGCTGGCAGAGAAATGATAAAAGCAGAATTGGTTGCTATGTAAATGAGTTCCACGAGGCATAAATTATAAAACAATGTTTGACCATGTTATGAATGTATCTGTACCTGCCTATCCATGGATCTGGAGCTTCTCTTCTGATCTCTGCTTCTTCTGCTTTCCACTTTGTCATAACTGATCGTTTGTTTGTGTCCACGTTCCAGGTCAGCAACTCTGGCTGCTACTCCAACGTCGGCATGACCGGAGGAGCTCAGATCCTCAACCTTCAGACCAACACCCCTGGAAATGGGTGCTTCCGCCACGGAACCATCATCCACGAATTCCTGCACGCCCTAGGATTCTACCACATGCAGAGCACCCACAACAGAGACGATTTCGTCAGGATTGTATGGGACAAGATCCAGGCTGGTCAGTTCAAATTCTTTGTCACATTATTATTCTTTTACATTAACTCTACACAGATAGACTTTAAAAAAATACTCTCAGGGTCTATGTCACCTCTGAAGATTCTTTATGGAGGTAAGGAGAGGATGTACGGTAGCAATCTGAGGTCAGTATGTCCAAGAGTGACAGACGTTTGATAGATCCCTCCCATGGCGGCGTAAGGCGGAGTCGAGAGACAAACCTTCTCCCATGTACCCGGGCACCCCTGCTTTACAAAACGTAATTTTAAACTTGGGGTGAGTAATGGCAGCGGTGTTGGTCACACAATAAATGGTTCCGGGGTGGCAGTATCCATTCCCACCTCTCAAATTTTATCACAAAACACCTTTCAAAAGTGTTGTGATTTATCCAGTTACCTGTTTGAATAATTGCCTTGCAGCTATGATAATAAAAGAAATATGAAAAACATGAAATATAAGTAACGCAATAAAACACTACACTTGTCAGTTTGAAATATTAGTTGTTATTACATGTTGCGAAGTATGTCATATACTCGTATATTCAATAATATCCTTCTCTGATATATTTTGTCACAAGAGGAAATTATTTCAGTTCAATAATTTTACAGCAGGAAGACGCAGTAGCTAAATTGGTTCCGAATTCGCCCTGAATCGAAAGCGAGCACTTAAATATATATTAATACATAGGTACCAATTGATCGGATCAGATGTTATGCTACGTATAAACTTGCGAGTCAAACCGCGAGCCGAACCACGAGTTGAACCACGAAACACGGGAAAGGAACGAATCAACCACACTCAGAACAATAGTATGACTGATTTATTAAAATCCGGTTAAAAACGTGATGGTAGACCATTTTCTGATAAAATATTAGTCATTCGGAATAAATTGTTAATGCAGCTGCGTTTATCCTGATAAATATAATGACGAAATGCGATAATGTTAGAATTTTTATGAATACGTGTTCTCATCCTCATAACACGTTTGTGTTTTACTGATAGTTTGTTATGAAATCTGTCGATTCATTCATCAAAAACCTACAGTCCCGTTTTTAACAGGAATACAAATAATGTTACCAGATTTTTAATAAATTAGCAATATTTTAATTTATAACAGCAAGATTTCTTTGTGCACTAATGGCGGTTTGCGGTTGGTTCGTGCGTTTCTTTGGTTCGTGGTTCGTGGTTCAGCTCGCAAGTGTACACGCGACATTAAAAGTTCGGAGTGAAGAAGGGGTGGCATGGTGTGCAAGTGTTAAAAGTTTGGAATGAGAAAATTATTATTTCGTTCAATATTTACCAAATCATATTCCACAGTAGTAATTGCAATTTATTACGTTTGACAAGATGACACAGTGTAAATATAAAACAAATATTTGTTTTTATTTTTTTTAATCTGGGGTAGGTATGTTTTGATCAGTAACATTCTCAATGAATAAGATAAGCTAGTAGCTGAATTAACAAATGCGTCTGGTTCCAAGTCGGGCGTTATTGGTTCAATTCATCTTCTAGATAATTATTGCATCATTGCACAGCCAATATCTGACGCTTATTATGACTGTGGTAGGAGTTTTTCAAATATTGTCAAGTTTTTAATAACTAAATTCAATAATAGAGAATGTTACATAAAATTTGATTATTATGACGTCAGAAACATCTTCCACGTGAATATCGGTTTAAGGCGATGTACTACGTTGTGTAATATTTTAAATTGAGCCGCTATCAATAACAGCCCTTACGTAGATGGCGATAAGGTTAAAATTCCCGCTTAACACCATCCGCCTGTTTTGATTAATGCAAGAAAAAAATATGGCCAAAAAGTGCCTTTTATTTTATTTTGTGGATGTTCAGGCATAAATATTTAATTTTTTTTCGATCATTTTATAAATAACCTAATTTTCCACATTATACAATAAAATCATAACCGAAAATGGGTTCGTTAGTAGGAGATTTTGAACTTTAAAGCAGTTTTCATAGGCCTTATACATTATTTTTTTCTGGGCTTATAAATAGACTTATCTGAAAAATACTCGATTATTTCAAAGGCCAAGATGTATTCTACTCGCAGTATTTAGTTAAAGCATCTGAAACATTTCTAGGCGACCAAATTTTCAAACCAAAAACACGTGATTTTGCATTACTACGTATGGCATCGCCTTAAAATCGACCCAAACGTTATGCCAACTCAGCCACTGACCAGTTATTTAGTCATGTTTTAAAAATCGAATTTTTCATGTTAACACTGTCGAAATCATTTGTAAAGTAGCAGATAAAAACCCAACGCTGTTTGAAAACTTCAACTTTTTGAAAATAACAGATGGCGCCACTTCCGTTTAAAACAATCCTCAACTGTACAGTCATTAAGATAATAATACATTCAGATTCGTTTGCTAAACTATGTAAGAGAGTAATTGTCGAGTTTGTTTTATAGTTTGTTTATGAACGGTGACATTGAAATACGTCCTTATTCCTAGTGGATCGAGTTGGCACTCTTACGGCCGTTGTTCCCAACTTTTCGAAGGATCAATCTCAGGCTCCGATCAGCCAAGTAATTTGTTCAATAACATTCGATTCGTCTGTTTCCAAACAGCTTTACCATTGATTATCCTAAGTGGCCCCGCCCACTTTCATAGACAATAAAATGACATCAAAGTCAAAACTTTCAATGTTAAATTAATATTTACGAATTAATTATTGTGTTTATTATTAATGCATATATATTTTTTTAAATAAACATATTAATAGGTTAAAAATAAAGTGTTTGCTTGACTTTAATGCCATCGTGTCTTGGCGTCGCGAATATTTTTCATTCTGTCGACACTTTTTATAACTAGTCATTTACTGAGGTAGGCTTAATCCAGTAGTTTGCCTTTCTTAAATTTGTAGATTGCTCAGTTGTCACCTTTCCGTTGGAAATAGCGTAGTTGTGCCCTTGAGCAGTGTTGAGCCAAAATTTCGGCTTGGCTGTTGATCAGTAGGATTGGGAACAGCGGCCGTTAGTTGACTAGTCGAGTTACGAATTTGCAATTTTGATAAAGAAGCTGGGAGCCCACCAATAAACAGTTTTTTAAACTTAATCTCTGGAACCTTAATCCACCTATTTTGAAAGAGGTACCATAACAAGTATACTCGTGGCAGATCCCATGAATTTTTTTTTCTCCAAAGGAAAGAACTCTTACCTATCAGAACTCGCCAATCAAAAGAGCGACTCGATTCAGCATTAACCATCGACATATTTACGGACTAATACGAATATTTCAATTACATTTTTATACTTACATTTACCTCAAATTTGTTATCTTATCCATATTCTACAGGGTGTATCGGCACGTACCCGACAAACTTTAATCAGCTATTCCTTAGCACATTTGGAGTAAAAAATGTTATGGGCACTTTGCTGTCCGGTAACATTTTTTTTTTTAATAAAAAAATTATCATTCATATTTTCATCACATGTCACCACTGTTTTATCCTTTGTCACAGTTTGAAAACCCATCTGGCAATATTTTATTCAAGTTTCGTTGAATAATATACGTACATACCTACATTGGCGCGCTTTTACAATCACAACGAAATGGCACGGCACCATTCGTCTCTTTTTTAACTATTATTATTTAGTGTGTATGAAAGAGCGAAGACGCTTTTTGACACACTTGCTAATAACAGCTGTTGAACACGAGAAACAATGCCAATGACAGTGATGGAGTGTGGATTTTTTTATAATTTTTTGTTTTTAATTGAAAAAAAATGTTACCGGACAGCGAAGTGCCCATAACATTTTTTACTCCAAATGTGCCAAGGAAAAGCTGGTTAAAGTTTGTCGGGTACGTGCCGATACACCCTGTATCGATGTAAAATTAATTAATTTATTGAAAGTATATTAAAAACAAAGACTCGAATATAAAAAAAGTAAGAGATACAAGTACATGAAAAACTTATAAGTGGACTAAGATGATAATATTCTATTATAACCTTCTTGTGCCTACATTTCGAGCAGTTAAATAGATCCGCTACATCTGCGTATATATTACTAACTTCATGTAATCTAGGTGCAAGCGAATGTTTGAAATGCTCAGTACTGTTATAGTTACATTTAAACATGATTTTGGAACGAGTAGCTCTCGTAGGTATATGAAATTCAATGAGGTTAATGGGGAACATAAAGAAATAGATAATAATGTATTTTTATGTTATTCAGGAACCGAGAACAACTTCAACAAGTACACCACAACCCAGGTTACCAACTTCAACGTGCTGTACGACTATGGAAGTGTGATGCATTACTCTGAATATGGATTCAGCATCGATGGCAGCAAGACTATCGTCCCTCTCCAGGTAACTTAACTTGTAACTAACAGATGTTATACAAGCATAGATAATAGAAACAAAGATAAACATGAAAACATGTCGAGCTACAATCAAACCGCACAACGCAAACGTGGGTTTGTTTTGGTTCCATGATAACTCAACTAACCTAACATAACCTACTTAACCCAGTTAATAAAGTGTTTGTTTCATCACTTTCCATGACTTTATATAACTTTTTAAAGATGTGATGAATTATCATTGTGATGAGTTATCCGGTCACCTTTTGGTTCCATGATAACTCAACACAGTGACAATTCAACACATTTTTAAAAAGTGATATAAAGTCATAGAAACGATGAAAAAAAATTTAACCTAACCTTACCTAACATAACCTACTTAACCCAGTTAATAAAGTGTTTGTTTCATCACTTTCCATGACTTTATGTAACTTTTTAAAGATGTGATGAATTATCATTGTGATGATTTGTCCGGTCACCGTTTGTTTTATATGCACGGAAAAAACGTACAAATTTATTAAGAATCTCTTCAAATTATTCGTTATCCGGTTAAAAACTAATTAAGCACTTAATAAATGAATTAATAGGTTTCCTGATAAACTATTAGAAAAATACAAAATGAATTGTCACGATGTCAGAACACGTGTTTATAAAAATCCATTTTTTTGCATTTGCAAACCAATATTCAGAATTGAAACGTCGCTTGAAATGGCTTTGGCCGTGTTTGGTGACCAGATCTGAATAGCCGATTACTTCCTCACCTTCCTCTTTCCCATATCCTTCCCCTCCCCACTTATTTCAAGTTCAAAACAAAAATTTCTTAAAATTGATCCCAAAAACATTTCGAGTATAACTAATGACTTTGAGAGTTGTCAACGCTAAAACACAGATGAACATGTCTCTTCCGCTGTGTAAGCAATATGTATCTTTAAAACGATACTCTATATTTAACTCTATACGAGGAATACACAAGCCAAAGAAGGGTTATTCTTAGTGTGTCTTATATCACCAAAAATGTGGGTGATAGGCATAAAAATCGCTCAGCACACAGAATATAGAAATAGGCGGTTTAAGTGAGAAAGCAATTTTTGTTTTTGTTTATTTTGTGAATAATTTCATAAGAAAGAAATAAAAATGAATCAAAGGAAACTATCATTAATATGTATTGGGATTAATTTTTTTTTTTAAATTGTTTCTTATTTTTCTAGTGAAAAAATGTATTTTTTAGTAGTTTGCGCTTATATTTTTAATAAAGTAATTGACAATTTTATTTTTATTCTATCAAAGCGAAACGATAGGAAAAACTTCAATTTATCCAAAGCATATTTTTTGGCATTAATAACGATGATTTTACTGAGAGCTTCTCTCTGTAACGTTTATTGTGTTCTAGCTGACGTGTACCCAGCGTTGCTCCGGGACTTGTGAATGCATTTATTAGTCAAATTCCGAAATACTATTATTGTATTATAATAAGCATTTGTTTCACTTGGTCGTGCCATACCTTACTCGGGCGTCCTCGAATTATTCCACCAATTATTCGACTTTAATTCGACCTGCGTATCATTCCAGTGTAGAGATAATGCTAAAGTCTTCCTCGGGCGTCTCCGACTTTTCTGTCATTAAATCTACACTCTAAACTCTCATGGCACTATTAAGATAAAAGTTTGAAATTTTCAGCAAAATCCGTCCAGTAGTTTTAGAGTATATAGGGTACCAACAACGAAACGTACATTTTTATATTTGTGGATGTATGTACAGGGTTTTCCAATAAGAGATGTTATTTTGAATAATCCGCTATTTCAGTAGATGTTACTTTCGAAGCTGTTATTTTTTGACGAATGAATTAAAATGGAACGATACACGCTTCAACAACGCATTGAAATTATTAAAATTCACTTGAGTGAATCAAATGCAAATCATATTGAGTGATAAGGCTCATTTCCACCTCGGTGGCTTCGTCAGCAAGCAAAATTGTTGCATCTGGGACTCGAAAAACCCAAGAGTTATTGTTGAAAAGCCTCTTTATCCTGAACGTGTGACTGTTTGGTGCGGTTTATGGTACGGCGGAGTCATTGAACCTTACTTTTTCGAAAATGAGGCTGGAGCAACAGTTACGGTGAATGGATTGCGCTATCGAGAGATGATTAATGATTTTCTATGGCCGAAATTGGATGTTATTGATATGGACAACGTTTACTTTCAACAAGACGGCGCTACGTGCCACACAAGCAACGAAACCATTGATCTTTTACGATTGAATATAAAAATAACACCTCTTATTGGAAAACCCTGTATATATGTTTGTCAACGGTTGTTTATCATTGTATGAAATTTAAAACGCGTTTATTAGTAAGATCGTTAATCTGTTTTAATTTTTTTCCAGTCTACTACAGCAACCATTGGACAGCGTGTCGGCATGAGCGCTGGCGACATCTCCAAGTTGAAGTCTCAGTACAAGTGCTAATTAATTTCAATGAATCCATTTCAACCAATACTGTCATTTTTCAACGCACCTGATACTAAATTGTAAATATTATATTCCTCTTTAGTCATTATTCTCTAAACAAAACATCTGAACATCGTCATTCTGACAATAAAACGAACGAACACAAAAAGTTGTATTATTCAAAACTTACCTAACCTAACCATGAACTACAATAAAACATTAACTATTTTGTTTTTCTTAACATCAACTCGACACATCTTTGGGAATGCCATCTGGAGGATATCTGTTGTAGGAGGGAGGAAACACAGAGGCTTAGAAAATGGTTCGACAATCCACAGCCACGCTGTTTAAGTAAGCTCAAGGAAGAGTTGTAGAAACGATCATGGACCCAATTTTCATTTCAGCAGACAATTGCTCGCATGCGAGGATCGCGGACGATAAATTATCTACTGTTTCGATAAATGTGTATTTTCGACCGTCGTAGATAATGTAAAACAACCGATATTAATACCAACATAAAAATGTACCAATTTATTTTTTTTATATGGTAACCCGTGTATTTAACTCTATAGATTTGATACATTTTTCTATATACATCTGTTTACGACTGTCAATTTTCAATTCACTTTGTTGTTCGTTGAAGAAGTAGTAATTTGACCCAACAGAATGTTGGTAAGATCCTGTGCCAAAAAAATTCAACGCAATTAAAATCTGAAAAAAAAAAGTTTTATTATCATATCACTGATTTGAGTACAAAAAATGATTTGTTTGCATATAACGGGGATCATTAATCGTTCTTACCTTCGTTTTAACATCTAGAGACTTGATTTTATACGGTTCTTTCATCAAAGGCGACAATAGATCAATTAATTTGAGCACCAATTGTTTAGATAGTCGAAAATTTTTTATGAACAGTTCATTACTCAGACTAAATACATCATTTCTTGAAAAAAAATTTCTTGGTGGCCTTTCAGTTAAATATTCGGCCTGTTCCATGTCTTCGTTCGCTTGTATGTGCGTCAAATTTTCAAAACTCACCATTTTTATAATAATTAACAAAAATACGATACACGCAAACCGTACAAGTAACACTTTTTGACAGTTGAACTACTACTAAAACCAATAGTCCAATTATTATCTACTGCTTTGTAATAGATAATTATCTATTAGAAATTCCAAAATACGCTTTCTATCGAAAATTAGAAGATAATTAATCGATGATAGAAAAACCATAGACAACGTAGATAATTATCGCATGCGAACAGTTGTCTACTGAAATGAAAATTGGGTCCCAGTTTTCAAGTGACACCGTGCTGAGCGCGAGTTTGGTGTGCTTCGCGACCAATCGATCACACTAGTTCCTCGAAGCATTCTTCCATTGAAATACCGATAGATCAAGGTCAACAACAATCCAACCTAACCGTAACCTTGATCTCAAAGGTGATTTTTAAGAAAACCATTACAATTATTCAACAAAATAGTCAAGAAAATCAGAAGGGAGATCAGATATAAATACTATACCGACACCAAATACATACTGAAACCAAAACCAAACAACTGAACAAATTAAAACCATGTTATAAATTTATAATTACTTAACTCGACCGTTTTGCATTTCGTCTACCTGTAAATTTGTTTGTTATTCACCGTTTGAATGATTCAGTAAAGATTCATTTTTCAATGAGAAATGGTGGTGTTTGTTTGTAGATTTCATTTGCATTTTTTCAATATTATGGTAACTAACTGCCAGAAGAATGTTTAAAAAAAGAATTGTCATTGAGATAGTGACGTTTCTGTGAAAAAAAAGTATAATTCCTTATTTGAAATATTTAAAAAAAAACATAAGTACACAAAATTTATGGCTTATAAATAGGTATTATAGGTATTTAACTACCTTCTCACAAAATCTTAGAGGAAATTTTAGTTTTGATTTATTTATAATAATGCAAAATTAGAACGCAACGTTCAATGTTCACAGAACTATTAATTTCTTCAGTCAGGTAACTACTGTGATATTGAAATAAATATAATATTTACTGAATCAATAAGGCTTCGTAGTAAGCGTTAAAAAAGAAGAAAAAGATGGTTTTAAAGGAAGATGATATATACGAATTGTAAAGAGAGCACGCTAATATTTAAAAAAACGATAATAATTAAGAGAAAGTTTTTTAGGTTGAGTATTTAATCGATAGATGGCGCTAGTCATAAAGCTTACTCCAGATTCCGTCAGATGTCGCTAGAGTGTAATAGTTACTTGCGAGATGATATTGTCAGAGAGCAAGCTCCTCGGGAGCCAGAGAATTACCAACCCTCGGGTAATGAACAGTTTAGTTTAATCCAGACCTTTTATTGTAACGTAAATACTTCCTTTTGCTAATTTCAAAGAGTTCCCAACACCGAAGTCTGCATAGTAAAGCAGATATAACAATATGTAATTTTTTTATTTTTTTTTATTTTTTTTTTATTGAATAAATAGTTAATACATAATATCAACAAACAAGTCCTGCTAAGCCGATGGAATTGGCTTGTCAACAGGTGCTTAAAGTTAGTTTCAAATACATTTTTTAAAGTTATAATTTACATCTTATATCTACAGAATTAACAATTTTTTCATACAATTTTTCATACATATTAAAATAAATATTTTTTTTCCGATAGCCAATTTTTCACCATATATTTAACCTTATTCATAGATTTACATTGCTTTATAGTGTCAGGTAATAAATTAAATATCTTCGGTATGTTGTATTCAAACGTTCTCTGTCCGTATTTATTATTAAATTTCGGAACTATTCCCGTCATTTCGCGTGAATCTAGTACTGTATTTATGTTCTAATTTTTCTTTATGCTGCGGGGTAAATATATACTGAATTATGATTTTTTGCCATAGTATAGCCTTAACAGGTAAAATTTTGGCACTCTGAAACAGCAACGGTGTATTATGTCTCTGTTTAAAAATATTAGGGACGACTAGTAATTTTACAATAAAACACGACTTGTTTAAATATAGCAGAAATCTCGCGATAAATGCCTAAGTTGCATTTAAAGATACACTGTGAATTTTTTTCATACCTATAACCAGTTAAATAACAGGCCAAAGTGTGTTTTTAATAATTTTCGAGGAAATTTCATATGATTAACATTTCAGCTGTTTTTTTAGAACTACTCCGAACCGTCTGGAGTCAGTTATGCTATGAAATCCCCAATTGTAGTATGTTGTGAGACTGAAGGTAATGCGGAGATGAAGGAGATGGGAAGAGGAAGGTGGGGAAGTACCTGGTTATTCAGATCTTGTCGCCAAACACGGCTAAAGCATTTTAAAGCAACGCTTCAATTCTGAATGGTCTTACACCAGGGCGATACTGAGAGTATATTCCACTATGGAATGTGCCGCAAATATACTTTATATTAGTTTAAATAAGTGAAATAACACAAATCAGTTAAATTAAATTTACTTGCGCACGCCGGGATTTGAACACGAACCTCCAGCTTTGTATATAAACAACACACATGTACTTATAATCATAATTTTATAACATATATTTTTAAGATATATAAAACTTAAAATGTCAATGACAAAAATGTTATACATAGGTATAAATTCAGATTGCGACCACCATCTTGACACGGAAACGGAACGTACAAATCAATTTACAGATGAACGAAATGAAAAACTATGCTCATTTAAATAACATTTAATTTCATTGAAGGCGACAACCTGATTGGGTAGTCTAGGAATTCATTATTTTGGTTCATGAACACGTGTTCCGATATATTCTGAAAGTACTAACATTCTTATTATAGAACGGATTTTCATAGATCAGCAATACTTGTTTTTTTCCGAGCACACAGAGAAAAATGAGGATTGCTAATTTATTTAGAATCTTTTCAAATTATTAGTAATCCGGTTAAAAACGAGATTGCCGGCCATTTCCTGATAACCTGTTTTCAAATTTCTAACATATCGGAACACATGTTCATGCACCTGCATTTTCTCTGATAATGTATAATGACGAAATGCGAAAATATTAGATTTTTTATGTTAGGTTATATGGTAATATGTTAGGAATTTACTAAAAGTTTATCGGTTAATTGCCTGCAATCCCGTTTTTAATCGAATTACCAATAATTTGAAGATAACTTAATAATTTAGAAATATTCATTTTTCTTCGTGTAGTTTCGTAGAATGGATATATTTTTTAAACACTTTTTGGCTTTAAAAAGCAGTGTAGTCATTCATACTATCGTTCCTTATGTGAATAACAATTATGTATTGTGGATGTCATGCTGTTAACGAGATACTTACATTTGAAGCTAACGATAAACAGTCAATGAAGATATAAAAATACAGCCTTTGGGCCTTTTACGACTTGCGATACGCGAAGCGATTAGGGCGCAAATGAGAACGTTTGCTATTCATGTAACGGGTCAAATGCTTACATTTGAACAGGGTTAAACCAAACACTATAGTCCCATTTAATATTAAGGCGATGCCATACGTAGTAATGCAAAATCACGTTGAAAGTTTTGAAATGTTTCAGATGCTTTAACTAAATACTGCGAGTAGAATACATCTTGGCCTTTAAAATAATCGAGTATTTTTTCAGATAAGTCTATTTATAAGCCCAGAAAAAAATAATGTATAAGGCCTATGAAAACTGTTTTAAAGTTCAAAATCTCCTACTAACGAACCCATTTTCGGTTATGATTTTATTGTATAATGTGGCAAATTAGGTTATTTATAAAATGATCGAAAAAAAATTAAATATTTATGCCTGAACATCCACAAAATAAAATAAAAGGCACTCTTTGGCCATGTTTTTTTCTTGCATAAATCAAAACAGGCGGATGGTGTTAAGCGGGAATTTAAACCTTATCGCCATCTACGTAAGGGCTGTTATTGATAGCGGCTCAATTTAAAATATTACACGACGTAGTGCATCGCCTTAATGTTATTTTACAAATATTTTTTACTTCAGTGGTCGAGGGGTAAGGCTCTCGAAAAGCAAGCTGGATGTCGAGGGTTAAAATTTCGGTGTGCGCAAGTAAATTTAATTTGATTAATTTGTGTTATTTCACAATTTACTCGTTTAAGATAATGAATAGTAATATTTGCAGCACGTTTTAGAGTAGAATATACTCTCAGTGTTGGCTTAGTGTAGGACCACCATTCAGATTTGAAACGATGCCATTTGCCAATGGCTTTAGCCATGTTTGGTGTACCGGTCCGAATAGCTAGGTAATTCAATAAAAAAACAATCACAAGAACAATAACAATCATTATTGATATATTTAGAGATTCCGTAGCAGTGCTCAAACGAAATCTACATAAACACTTTGCTGATATGTATGACTTCTCCACTCCATAGTAAAAAAACCATTTTTTAGCTTCTGTTTTTTTCACTCTTTTCTTTTATGACTTCTTTTATGACTTTTTAACTTTAATATATATGTTTTAACTTTACAAATTAATATTGTAATTTAAATAACAATTCGAATATGATTTTAAGTCCCTATAAATGCTGATTAATTTCAATCCATTTATTTTTCTAAGTAAGTAAAAAAAGAAAAAAAAAACTGTTCTCCATAATGGTATTCTGTATTATTTGTAAAACATTTATGTAATACAGATATAATAACTATTTTATTTATATATGTACGTAAACTTTTCAATGTCACATAGTTAATGTAATAACACTAATAACAATGTATGTAAAAGCCCAATGGGCGTTTAAATAAATAAATAAATTAGTACAATCACAAGAACAATCACAAAACACAAGAACAATTATAATAACAATCGCAAAAACAATAACGAATATTAGAACAATAGCAAGAATAATAATAAGAATAATAACGAGAGCAAGAATAAGAACAATAACGATCACAATCACAATAACAAAGATAAAAACAGGAACAACTACAGTGACAAGAACAATAACAATTACAAGAACAATAACAAGAACAATCACAAGAACAATAACGATAACAAGAACAATAACTATCACAATCACAAGAACAAAGATAAGAACAGGAACAACTACAGTGACAAGAACAATAACAATTACAAGAACAATCATAAGAACAATAACAAGAACAATTACAAGAACAATAACGAGAACAAGAACAATAACTATCACAATCACTAGAACAAAGATAAGAACAGGAACAACTAGAATGACAAGAACAATAACAATTACAAGAACAATCATAAAAACAATCACAAGAATAATCATAAGACCAATTATAAGAACAATCGAAAGAACAAGAACAATCACAATACTAATAACAACAACAATCACAATAACAAGAACAATCACAATACCAATAACAACAACAATCACAAGAACAAGAACAATCACAATACCAAGAACGAAGATTAGAACATGAACAAGCACAATGACAAAAACAAAGACTAGAACAAGTTGAAGAATGAGAAAAAGAACAGGAACTGGAACGAGAGTTTGCACATTATTTTATAATGGACCACCAAAACTAAAAGTCAATATTGCCCTCTGGGTCAGTCCACCTCTGTGTATGAACCAAGCAACCCTTTTTAGCACTGACATAAACCCAAAGACAAGATAAGACCAAAAACTTTAATACTGACAGTTAAATCTTTGAAAATAATTCATTCATATCATTTATAGATAGGTATATTAGCATTGTATTTACATTGTACATTAATTTGTTAATTAATACGTTCCTATATATCTTTTTCTTTCTTCAAAAAAGTGTTTGTAATCTGTAATTCCATGTATCCATGAATAAAATGTTTTCACAGTTTTGCCAATTGAACATTAGATAACGAGAATCTTACCGTTCTTTTGGCATTATTTTGCCAAAGAGATGCGTGCATTTATAATGTTTATAAATGAATGCAATTTCGCCATCGTATTGTAGTTTAGTGCTGTGCTTTGCAAAAGTGAGTCGTCTTTTTAGTTAATACAAAATTTCATCAAGTCACTAATCATTTCTTCTAAAAGGTAAATATAAATATCTACATTCATAGACTTTTTAATGCGAGTACCGCGTAACAGTCCCAACTGCTCTCAACCGACTGGAGACCTTGATACTACGACATCCCCAATTGGGGTATGAAGAGAAGTACCTGGCTATTCAGGTCTGCTCAAAAATTACGGCTTTCAAGCAAGGAACTTGCTACTTATATACTATGTATTATTTTAAATTGATAAAGTGTGAAAATTACACAAATTAATTAAATAAAATTTACTTACGCACGACGAGATTTGAACCCGTGACTTCAGGAATCGTAGCCAAGGATCGTGACCACCCTACCACGAAAGCCGTCCGCTGAATAAGTATTACACATTATAAATCAAACAAAATCTGATGAAGCTTGAGATAGGCGAAAACTGGTTGGCTGTCAGTTATTAATTCAATTAAAATGGTGGTGAATTACAAAGTGCGTTTTTTTCATTCAATAAAGTATGTATCAGTCTCTTTGAACTGAGCTTTATAAAATGTAGAAATTTGTTTCAGAACTCAAAATGGTTGGCCTCGCAATAATAATGCTTCTTGTCGGGATCACCTTTGTTGAAGCTGGTGTCGCTAGGTCCAGTAATGATATTGCCAATTTCAGGGATTTCTTGGAGAAAACTGTCGATGGGACGTATGAAAGTAAGTTTGAAAATACCAATCTATCAGAACGTCGACCAATGTATGTACATAGTCATATCAGCATTTAACTAGGTGACTCTTTAATAATTGTTTTAAGTCATTTAGAGAACAGTCACTTACATCCAAATTCTTTGCTAGTTCGTTCAACAGCACCACTCCCCTGTCATTCAATGCTTTACCAGGACGTCGGTTTTATGTTTTATGTCAGTTATGGTCATTCTGGATTTTGTTTCTGGATTTCGACTTTGTAGAAGTTAACGAAAGGCACGGAACAAGCCACAAAAGTAGCAATTACAAGCATCCATCCAATTCGCTCCTAGCTGTCGGAGATTTAAAGCTACGACATTAAAAATAAAACCATTTATGTTAACCATTAAAGGTTCCAGTAGGAAATCCTGTAATTATTTTCACTATAAAAAAGGTGCACAATCAAACGGGTAATAAATTAACTTTAACAACCATGAAGCACAGGACTGTAAGCACTAAACGCTGCTATTTGAAATTATTGCAAATGATGGTCGGAACTTCAACACTGGACCATGTGGTGGCGAACAGCATGCACCAACGTCCCAACGTTAAAACAAACAGAGGAAACATAGAACATCGCGTTATACAAACAAGTTGCTCTTTATACCTAGTGTCAGTTTTGGTAGATAAACGAGTACTACATGTGACAAACTTACAGATATGTTACAGTTAGGAAAACAGTCGAAAACAAATCATACCACATTGCCTTTTGGTACTCTGAATAAGTCATGGTATCGACTTCGGCTGTAGTGGTCTGGTACATATAAATCATAGCATCCCAAGAGGAATGGGCTATCGATAAAATTTTTAAAGACATAATAGCTAGACTTGCTTTCCGCCTAGTTTCCAGACTCACAGAATTAGTTTCCTCAAGTAAGTCGATATGGTGCATGAACCTAGGATAGGTTCCATGCGTCCGCATATAGACATACCTGAGGAATTTCTTCTGGATTTGCTCTGTAATATCAATGTACTTCTGGTGCTACGGTGCCCAAACATCGCTCGCATACTCCAGCTTGCTTCTCAGTATGCCATCGAACAACGCTAACATAGCATCTTGGTAATTGAACTGCTTGCATGTCCTAATGACGAACCCAAGAAGTTTGTAGCAAAACTGAGTGAGCTGCGATATATGGTCAGAGAATTTCAGTTCGGGATCAAAGACGACACCGAGATCCTTTACGGAATTTACAACGATGTGATATCAGTATCCCTATTAAAGTTGTGCTGTTAATAGCCAAACCGATATTGACATGAAATAAATAAGAAAACGTTGTTCGACGGCAACAATGGCGGGTCTGTCCATTTCTAAAGGTCAAACGGTAACGTACAAAATAAAAATGCTAATAAATTGAATGATGTTGTTTTGTAATACTAACTTTAATATACATTGGCGTCCGCATGTACTTTTTGACACTAAAAGAGTTAGTTAGTTAGTTAATGAAATCAATTTATCGCGTGTAAGGTTTATTTCAATTCTAAGAGCTTCGTTTGTTCACTTTCGTTCATTAATAATCCAGTTATTTTGTTTAACGAACGCGTTATTAAAAAAAGGTGTATATTGGCAGTTAACCGAAGTTTATCTGACGCCTTGGGTGCCGCGCTAAAAGCAAACAGTTTTTGTCTACCGACTGTCGGAATCATTTTCTGACCGTGTTCGCAATTATTGCTAACTGACCATAGATGATGGTTTTAGGCAATATTGTAATAATATTTATATCAATTCCATATTAGGGTTTTATCGATCAACCGTGCAAGATACCCTGAGGGTGTAGCAGGACAATATCGACAAGGAAGCAATATCGGTAAAATAAACTCCATAAATAGGGGACTGAACAAAAATGTCTAAAAAAGCGAAAGCTAGCAGTGTACAATGGAGTACTGATATCTACCCTATGTAATATGTATGGCAGGGAGCCATGCAACTGGCAGAGGAAGGATGAAAGTAGACTGAATGTTGTAGATGCTATATCCCTGAGGCGTATGTGTTGTAAAATCATAACGTATGATCGTGTAAGAAATGTGGAGATTCGCAGAATGCATGGCTGACGTAAGCGTAATGATTAAAATTAAGAAAAGGACGCTTCGGGTATGCCGAGCCAATGAACGAAGAAAGAAGTGTAAGAAGAATGTATGACGTGAATGAGAATGGTATAAGAAAACGTGGATGACCGAGGAAGACATGGCCATACATCAGGGTTGTATCAGCACTCTAGTGTGGACTGCAAGCTTCGCTTCTTTAAACAGTTGTAAAAATTCAATGCAACACCACATAAATCCCGTCGTTCTGTAACTTCTAGAACCATTAAGTCCAGAGCTGGCAGACCTCCAGAACGACTGGGAGAATAGCGGCAAGTTTGAGGGAGATATCGTACTGACTTCAGAACAAGTGGATTCGTTTGTAGAGGACTATGCTGGAACAAGGAACGCCATACTGAACCCTAAAAAGCTATGGACCAACAATACATTGTACTATAATCTCAGTGCATTATTGCGTAAGTTTTCTTGACTTTAATTTAAATTTATTGAACCCTTCCGTGCTTAGTAAATCAATCATCAAACATATTATTGGTTTTGGAAAACATAAATCAATAATAAAGTGTACTATCTCGCAGTCGAAAGATCGGAAGAAGCATTGCTTTTTACCTTTTGTTGGTCTGCACGAAGCAAATTTGTCTTCCAGCAAGTTAGACTATCTCTGAAGATCATTTTTCAAACACGAATTTTAGGCAGTAAAAAATATTTTAGGTGGAGACTGTTGCAGACTTGATCATTAATAATTTAATCAGCTATATTAATATTAAAAAATATATAGCTTCTAGGCGGCGTGTCGCTTAAAGCAACAATAGTTCAAAATCTTACACTACTTTCTAGCGAAACGACACGCAACAAAATACGACAACACTTTTGCCACAAAATGAACGAACTTCGCTGGTATAGATCAAGATGGGGAGTTGTATTTTAAAATCACGTGCACAATTTTCAATAACCATGTTCATATTACATTACAGATATCATCTAATTCGTTGGATAAGTACTGCTCTCAACAATAATCAGCTTAACCCTTTCACACCCGCATTATTTTTTTCACAATTATCAAATATGTAATGCTTGATTAGAAAATTATTTGAAAATTTTTGGTATTTAATTTTGTATTTTTTTTTAGAAAATTTTATATGCGTCAGAGGGTATTTTTTAAATAGAAAGGTAAAATAAAAATTTATTATTTATTTATTTATTATTTATTTATTTATTATTTATTTATTTATTATTTATTTATTTATTATTTGTTTATTTATCTAACGCCCAGAGGGCTTTTACATGGTTGGTAGTATAATTTTAATTTGACAAATACTTTGAAACATAGAAAATAAGAATAAAATTACATTTGATAAAAGCTATGCAACAAGTCATACAAACACAAGAAACAAAAACAGAAAATTACAGCTATTTGTTGGTTTACATGGTGTGTTTAGGAGTATTGTTGAAATAAATGTTATAAATGATCCACAAAACTTGCCAAGTTGGTATTGAATATGTCAACATAACATAACACAAAAGTAATACAAATAACTGTTTCATGTCAAAAATGCACATTTACAATGAAGTGTTTATCTCTAAGGTACAAACAAATAACATTTTAACTAAAATTTATCCAGAAATAAAGAAATAATCAAGGAAATAATCATCTTTAAAAATTCGCCATACTAGTCGAAAACATGTCCGTCACTACCAGTGTTAATTTGAATGAATATTGAAATTCATTTACAATATTCTGGGAAAAAGACTGTGATCAGTGAATTGAACTGATGTTATTATTATAGAACACATCTTAATGCGTTAAAATATTTGTAATTCGAGTATAAAATATTGATATCTCACCTTAAATTAAGTAATCAATGACGGCAGAAATTCGATGAAACTCACAATCAGCAGATGTCAAAATATTTATCGTTGTTGTGGCGGGAATAAGGATTTCAACCGAGCGGAAAAAATAGACACCACAGAAAAGACTACAAGCTATAAGAAAACGAAAACATGGTTTTTCTAAATTGCTACCGTTACGGTAAAAAAAATCACAAAGTTCATGTTAATTTGAATTAACACTGGGACTGAAAGGGTTAAGCAGCTAGGAAAGGACATCGTTGTAGGAAGTGAATTCTAATACTTTCGATATGACAAGCATAAATATTGTTTAATAATTTACAATTTGAATATTTTTATTAATTATTTTTGCAGTTGACTCCCATGCAGAGGCAATCGCGGAGGCGATGGAGGAAATTTCAAAATCATCCTGCGTGAAATTTAAGAAGTCGAAGATGTCCACTCCAAATTATGTTAATGTTGTGGTGAGATTTACTTGTAGTTAAATTATAATTCAGTAACTTGAACTGGTCTGTTGATTTCAAACTGTTCTGTCCTGAAACTACACAACATTCGTGCAACATGTATCAACCTGTCTGTTCAACGCATTTATAATAAGACATTATATTTATCATTGGAAATGTTTTAAAAATATGTCTTCCTTGGAAGAATAAGTGCATTCACAAATTTCAATTTGAATGGTGCTTATGGGTACCGTGCGCCCCAGAAACCATTAATTAGATAGACAATACGGCCGCCATAGGTCACCTCTAGGTGTTTGCAACATTGGTAACTTATGGGGTAAGGTTAGTCCAGTTGGCAGTGGATGCATCTGGCCACCAACTGCGTGGTGGCCGGATCAAGAAAAGACGGTTGAGGGAGATCCTTTGACCTCTCAAGCCGGAATCTCTCGAACTATCACCATGCTCCATAGTGAGAAGTATGCTGTCAAATGTTCGTCATTCCTGGATACACTGACACCCTCAATTCTACACACACCTCATCCCCTTTTCCTCCTCAGAATTTCCTTAAAAAATACCCTTAACCTGAGGCAATTATGTTTCTCATCCACTTCCGTGAGGAGTTAATGGAAAAAAATGTGTTCTAGGGCTACAATTCCGGCTGTTATTCCAGCGTCGGTATGGTCGGAGGGGTTCAGACTCTCAACCTGGCCTTAAACAACCCGGGATCGGGGTGCTGGCGGCACGGTACTATCGTTCACGAGTTCTTACACGCGCTGGGCTTCTATCATATGCAAAGTACGCACGACAGAGATGACTTTGTCAGAATTGTGTGGGACAAAATCCGACCAGGTAAATTGTTTATTATAATATTCTTTGATGAAACTATAAAAGAGGACACGTTCTCGTGAGGTAAATATCAACGGTGCAAACAGGGATCCGCATAATGACTGCGATAGTTTGAGCTCTTAGCCATATATAACTGTAGTGTAGATAGATCATAGAAGTTATAGAGTAGCTGACAGATATCGGTGGTTATATATGGTCGCCTCTCCACTTCGTTGTGTATAGACTAAAAGCACGTATAATCGGGAACGAGTGTGTAGGATGGCCTGGAGGCCAACGTCTTCTGTATTGTACTCTCATAAAATAATATCTCTGCTTCTCGAAATCTGGTCACCCCGTACCTTGGTACCTACCGTGGTGATCCTATACACTACCGACATCTGTCCGGTAACTCTATACCATCTACACTAGAGACTAGAACTATCACAATGTTGTAGGAAGGATGAAACACACAAGTTGGGAAGTTGTAGGCACAGCAAAATGAAAATTATCAATAACGTCAGTTTCTTAGAGCAGTACAACAAACCAAGTATTCAAGATTAAGCAAATCAGAAGTCGAAACCAAACTCAACAGTAGATTGCACTTCATATTATATTTAAAAGGTCAAACATTACGTGCTTCTCATATTGATAGCATCATATTGAAGCTGTAAACTTAACGTCTAGTTTATGAGATGCTCACTCAGTCCAGTTTCATTTAAGACCATTTGATCTGGTCAACTGTGAAGTTATTCGTGTGCCTTATCAACATCTTCTTCAAGAATCATTGCTGAGGATTGTGGTCCCACACCAATTTCTGCGGTGAACACTCCTCCACTTTTAACGGTCCTGCGTGAAGATCTTTGAACTACGTATAAACTTTCCGAGAGCCTGTGATATTTGAACACTACAAGGCGGTTATCACAAATATGAAATTATTGATGTAAAATAAATTCAGCTTCTTTTTAAAGTAACTAATAATGTTTTGCATTTTTTCCAGGTACTGAGCACAACTTCAACAAATACACTTCAAGCGTGGTAACCAACCACGGAGTGGAATACGACTACGAAAGTGTCCTTCACTATTCTGAGTATGGATTTAGCACAGATGGAAATAGGACTATTGTTCCGATAAAGGTAACTAGTCCTTTTATATCTTATTATAACAGTACCATTAAAATTTGAGAAAAATAACAAACAAACCACAAACCAAACTAACCAAACAAACCTACACATGGGATGGACCGCCTAAGGTCTCAGTTTTGAGACACACTCCTTGCTGCATTCACGTATCTTTTTGCCTGATATAATGACTCATAAATTGGTTAATTCTTGGTTAATTCACTTGATCATGTCATGATATCCTCGGGCATCCCTGGTGTCCCCGTATTCTGCTCATACTCCTTTCTTTGTCAATCTGCTCTTCGTGTTTAAACCATCTAAGCGTAGCTGTCTGATTAATTTAGTTCGCATGAGCCTTGTATTCTTTCTAGATCTCCACATTACGTAGATGAATTCATGGTTTTACATACCTCTGGGAAGTCATTTATACCTCAGTCATCCTACATTAATTCTTCATCAGCCAGTTCCAAGCCTCACTGCCTTTCATCAGTACTGATTTCAGCATTCCATAGTAGACTGATTGTCTCGTTTCTTTGGCCAACTTTTTTATAAGTTCATACTGTATTCAGTCCTCCATTAACAGAGTTTTCTGCACTAACCCTTCTTCCAATATCCCTATCAATCTTTCCATCTCTCGTGAAAATACTCTCTGAACTCACAAGCATCCACTTATTTCAAGTACCTATTCATCGTTCACAACTATAGTTACCTTCTTTTAACGTATTTTTCAGCTTGTCCATCGCTCGTGATCAATTGTGTTGTTATTTATTAATTTTCAATGTTCAACATTTTCAAAAATTTATTTGTTCCAGGAAACATCAGCCAAAATCGGTCAACGCATGGGAATGAGCGACGGAGATATTATGAAGCTGAATAGACAGTATAAGTGTCCGGGATATTGACTAATTACCAGAATTAAGGCCTTCTCAAATTGTCACAATAAAACACATTTACTAATTTCTGACGTCGAAAAAAACACATATAACTTTTATAGAAGTTCCATACAAAAATTCTAAAAATTACTAAAAATCTGTGCAGTAAGGTCGAACTTGGTCGAAGAGTGGCAACGTCGCTCGTATATAGGCGGTATATCAGTTGCTCTTGATGCTAGCTAAGTATGTGAATCCTCGCTCAAATTTAAGCTAATTCTAGCGCTTAATCATTACTAGGCTTGGAACTTTTTCCTTTTTAAACGCTGTGGATGGCGCTAGTACAGGGTTTTCCAATAAAAGGGTGTTATTTTGATATTCAATCGTAAAAGATCAATGGTTTCGTTGCTTGTGTGGCACGTAGCGCCGTCTTGTTGAAAATAAACGTTGTCCAGATCAATACCATCCAGTTCCGGCCATATAAAATCATTAATCATATCGATAGCGCAATTCATTCACCGTAACTGTCGCTCCAGCCTCATTTTCGAAAAATTAAGGTCCAATGACTCCGCCGGACCATAAGCCGCACCAAACAGTCACACGTTGAGGATAGAGAGGCTTTTCAACAATAACTCTTGGGTTTTCCGAGCCCCAGATGCGACAATTTTGCTTGTTGACGAAGCCACCGAGGTGGAAATGGGCCTCATCACTCAAGATGATTTGATTTGATTCACTCAAGTGAATTTTAATAACTTCAATGCGTTGGTGAAGCGTGTATCGTTCCATTTTTATTAATGGCGTAGTTTCTACTTGTCAAATGTCAAAAAATGACAGTTTCAAAAGTAACATCTACCGAAATAGCGGGCTATTCAAAATAACACCTCTTATTGGAAAACCCTATAGCAACTAAGTAGTAAGTGTCTGATATTATATTATATATATTAAATTTGATATTTACGTAAATAATTGCATACTTTCGTCTCGCCGAATTTTACGTAAAATTCCAACTTTTTTCAGTGTGGACTTAATAAAAATTTTTATATTAAATTAAAATGCAAGATAAAAGGCAAGAATTAATAAAATTGATTTGTAAAATACAAGTAAATATTCTGTAAAGGATGGGGTTTTTAGTAAAACAGAAATGAAGAGTTACGCATTTCAGATTTATATTTTCTTGTCAGTTTTAGAAGTCTAGCCTTCTCCATCGTATGCCCATGACAAAAGCCCGTGAAAGTGCAGGATCGGAAGATGCATTTCGATTACTCATCGTCCAAGGATGTAGACTCCAGTTTTATAAAATTAATCATGACGAGATCGTGCGGATCCGTCGTTCACCAGCTGTAATGTATGCCAATGTGGTGTAGTGGCTGGAGTATTATTGTAGCGGATGAAGGTTAATAATAACACAATAATGATACGTGATCTTGTACTGATATTTATTGGGGAGCTACTATTAAAAAAAAAACAATCCTAGTATGCATCGCCTTTTATACCATCTCGCAAGCATGCCATCTCGCTTGCACTTACACACATTCATACAAACACCACACCAGCCAAAAGGATGCCCACTGCTCCTGGCGTTATGCTACCTGAATACTATTTCGTTTCTGATTCAATCGTAAGAGTGCAAACCCAAAAATGCAGGGTTAATCCAATCTAACGAATTCATAACGGTTAATTCGTAAATACTGGAGGTACCACACACCGAAACCATAGATATAAAAATAAGTAGAAACATAGACATATGAATATTAGTAGACCTGCCCTAAGTGATTAAAAGCGTATTATCCCCACTCCCCATACCGGTTCCATTGGAGCCGGCTGTGCTCGCGCATGGCCTCAAGTGAAATTTGAAAACGTGACGTCATCATTCTTGTGCGAACTATGGTCGAGGCATCATCGGTTCATTTTACGAAATAACACGGCAAAATGTTGACTTGTACTATGAAAACTTGTAAAAATAGATGTGAAAAAGAGAATAAACCCAATTGTCGTATTACATTCCATATATAAGCATTATTTTAAGCATATTCAGTATTCACATCGTATAATATGAATCAGTTGTTACTATCACATCGAGAAACGTCTGGACGCGAAACACAAAGCTGGTTGGTTGCTGGGAAGTAAATTATGAACATTTATAAAAGTGTCTTAACTAAATACTTAAACGAAATATTCAACTCTGTAAATGGAACCGAATTTTTTTGCCGAATTTGGACTTCGCAAATTTGTTCATAACGTGGCGAGTAATTTGCGCTCCCATGTAAAAATGTCTATTCATTCAAAAGCAGATTTTACTTTTAAGAAGTAAATGGTGATATTATAATGCGAGATGCCTATTTACTGTCAGATTGATTTATTGACGAATCACAGTCAGCTTCACTCCCTTCGTTCTTCAACAGTTGATTTTACCCCTCGCCATTATCTTCTCGTCTATTAATTCCTATGTCTGTGAGTAGAAAGATCCACACACATTGTTACTAATCCTTTATGTAAAGAGATCGAACGAATCGATGATTTATTTATTTTTTATTTGCGTTATAAACAGTCTTTATACATCCATATTTTACGGTTTTAGGAATTGTTTATATGATTGACCAATAAAATAAAGAGATAAAAAAATTATACCAAATAAAAAAAAAACATAATGAGTTCTGATAAAGCCAAAATACTACTAATTAACAAATAAGTATTTTTTTATTTAAATATTTTCTAGTTTGATATTTAAACATGGAGTGGGTATCAATAATGACAATGAGAGAAAGTGATTTTTTTTTTTTTTTTTTTTCGTATCTATAGAATGATTTATTTGATTCCTAAGTTATATATAAGTACATTTTTGTTTATTTGTTACAATATATGATCAAATATTTAAAGACTCCTCTTCCATAGAAGCATTAGCTTGTGGCTGGAAGAGGAGTGTACATTGTTTTGTTATCCAATTAAAAGTGATGTTATTCAATTGTGTTGTTATTCTGCTATCCAAACTTATTTTTTCAATTCATTCTGAAAGCAGAACAGGAAAAAATAATTAAAAATTACATATATCAATAATATAATAAGTTCTTTGACATATTTGATCGAATGTTATGAATTTAATGAGGTTCGTGTTAAACAAATCAATGTCTGAGCATAATCTATTAAACGTGCAACAGCTTCTTAAACTCGTAAATACATTTTCGAGATAATAAGTATTGCCCTTAATTAGGAATATAACTTATCTTAACTTAACTTAACTTAGGAATGTAAAATGTGTCCGGAGATCGGTTTTTTTTTTTTTTATAGTGAATAACCTCACAAGAGTCCCAACTGCTCCCGTCTGGAGCCAGTGAGACTATGGCATCCCCAATTGGGGGATGTTGTGAGGCTGAAGGTAAGTGGGGAAGGGAAAGAGGAAGGTGGGGAAGTACCTGGCTATTCAGATCTAGTCACTAAACACGGCTAAAGCCATTTGGAGCAACGTTTCAATTCTGAATGGTGGTCTTACACCAGGGCGATACTGGTAGTATCTTCCACTCTGGAATGTGCCGCAAATATACTATATATTATTTTAATTAATTAATTGTGAAATAACACAAATTAATCAAATAAAATTTATTTGCGCACGCCGGGTTCGAACCCGCGACCTTCGGAATGGCAGTCCAATGCGTTACCACTGGACTATGCCTATAATATGGGTTAACTCTTGACTGACATCTGATTAATATTTTGTAATATGACGCTCCCTGCGATATTCTCCACTTCTGCCATCGGTTCTAAGGCGAGCTGCTTTTCTTGAAGTCCTTCGTTTCTTTGCGCAGGGATACGCACACAGAGAGATGGATGATGAGAGATGTTGTCATTAAAAACACTTGTGTTTTAATAAATTGATTTATTGCGTTCTAATTCAGATGAATTGCAACGATTTGAGTTATTAGCTCAGAGGTATCGAAAGAAAGTGAATTTTCTAAAAGGTTAGGATACAATAATATGACAATGATTTGCATAATTACTTTAATGTAAAGGATTCTACACATCGAGATTAGAAAAAATGAAGTTAATTTTGAGATGATAAATAAGAAAACATTAAATGAAATATTATATCAGACAACTCAACATTATCTTATGAAGCACTACTAGATCTCTAATATCTCTGCATTGATTAGTCCTTAGACACATTAAGCAGCTGCCACACGCAAAGCTCACATCAAAAGTTAATGTACAGCGCATCATCTTTTCTACCGACACACGACGCTATCAAATATTTCTTCCTATGGTAGGAGAGGGGGTCAGTTGAATTCGAGAGCGGCCGAGGAACATAATTTCATCTGTCAAAGTGACAACTTTACTTACTGACAGCTTGAGCACGTTTTCGAAATGGATGATACTTGTCGCCTATTGCTGGATCTGTTGGACAGCTCATCCTCAGATGATGATGCCGCCAACTATATAATTATAAATGCTATTTATAAACTTTTTAGATTTTAAACAATCTGCGCGTAAATAGCGCATTTTCACATAACCTGACATAACCTCTCCGTCGAATCAGGAAATTCGCAGTTCGCACGCCGATCGACGAAAGCGACATATAATAAATTATTGTAAAATAAGCTCACGTCGATTTCCAAAAATGTCGAAGGCAAAGGCGGCAAGGACCAACACCAGGGCAGGGAACGAGAAGAGAGCACGAGAGCTGACGAGAGCAAACCAGATTACCCAGGAAAACAATCAACAAACGAAAAACTAGAAGCTTCTCTATGTAGGTATCAGGCCGTCCAACTTTATCAAAAAACCGAATGATATTACCATATAAACAAACTGAGTTAAAAATATGATTAATTTTGAAAGGGCGAAAATTTGTTTACTTCAAATTCAAATATTGATTATATTTATATTTTAAATATATGTTAAGTATGTTTGCCAAATAAAGTTTTTTTTTTATGATTCTAAATTTACTAGCACACATGACGATATGAGCTAACATAATAAATAAGAAATGCATTATTAGGCTGCTTATGTCATGGCTGTCAAAGGGAACACGGAACTTAGTTGGTAGCTCCGTAATTAAAATGACCCCCTCTCCTTTTTACGGCGGAGAGGGGGACGCATAACTTTTCAAATATCGCGTCGGGAGCGGTTACGTAAAATAAATTCGGTTAGCTAAGTTCAGAACCACACTTATAGCGCGTTATCTTTTTACGTGTGTCGGGTCTGTATGGGATTGTATGGCGAGCGCTATTGTGCTTTATATTATCTGTTGATGTGAGCTTTGCGTGTGGCAGCAGCTTTACGCTATATATATAGCGTAATCTTCCTCAGGAGAGGGGGTTTGATCAATTGAGGGACTGTCGCGGAATATCATTTCTTTATATGCGATCTGTCACTTTGACAGATGACAGCCGCGTATTTACGGCGCTCTGAACTTTTTTCTGACCCTTTCTCCTGCCGTAGGTATTAGAGGGGGTCGAATAATTTTCAAATATAGCCTGGCTAGCAGATCAGAGCGCATATCCTCGCCATGCTCACACTTATAACACATCATATTTTTAGGTGTAAGAGGTCTGTGTGGGACTGTATAGCCATCAATATGGAGTTATATAAAACGCTTTGAACTTATACCACAATCTGTCACCCCCTTTAAGAGTTTTGGAGATATAATTATCATCAGTTCGAACGCGATAAGAAACATGTTAATTTCTTATATCAAAATGATCTGTTGTCTATGATTATCTTGTCTATGGTTTTAAAAGTTATTCAAATAAAAGTTCCAGTTCGTTCTGTCTCCTCAAAACTCGTGTTTAATTTACAGGTTATGGGCCCAGCGTCTTTCGTTTTAAAAGTAAAAGTTACAGTTGTTTTTTTCTCAATAACGTGTTGAAACAAAGTTAGGGAAGTGTTATTCAGTGAATGCAATAATAGTTTGCAAGAACGGCGTCGAACTATCTAGTAAATGTTCCAAATCTTAAAGGCCGGGAGAACTACAACGAATGGACCTTTGCCGCGGAGAATTTTCTAATTCTGGAGGATTTGCAGCATAGCATCAATCCAGTTACCGGGAAGATATTAGAAGCCGCAGATGATGCAAAAACAAAAGCCAAACTAATTATGACTATAGACAGTGCGTTGTATGTACATATAAAAGACGTGAAAACTACGTTGGAACTATGGAACAAGTTGAAGTCATTATTTGATGATTCTGGATATACAAGAAGAATAGCTCTGTTACGTAATTTGATCTCTATTCGCTTGGAAAACTGTGATTCAATGCAATCATATGTAACGCAAATGGTCGAAACAGGTCAGAAATTGAGTAGGACAGGATTTGGCATCAGTGATGAGTGGGTCGGTTGTTTATTGTTGGCTGGGTTATCAGAAAAATTTATGCCAATGATAATGGCAATCGAGCATTCAGGAATCAAAATTACAACGGACGCCATTAGAACGAAACTCATCGACATGGAAACGGAAGTGACAGACCGTCACAATTACAGTGAAGCTAGCAGTGCATTCGTAAGCGGTTCGCAGAAGTACCAATATAAGAAAAATAAACCCGCTCACAAAAGTCAAACTAATCAACATGTCAATGTAAATGTCAAAAGTCATGTGAAATGTTACCGGTGTAAACAACCAGGACATTATAAAAATCAATGTCCGAGTAATGAAAACACGAATGCGAAAGTTTTTCAACGTCAACAAACTAATGCATTCAGTGCGGTGTTTTTAAGTGGACAATTTAACAAAAATGATTGGTATGTTGACTCAGGTGCAAGCATGCACCTGACAACAAGTAAAGAATGGATTCAGAATGTTGCGGATCACAAAATAGATGAAAAAATTGTTATTGCCAATAATGAAAAACTGAAAGTGTCGTGTTCAGGTGATGTAATTATTGTAACAAAAAACCACAAAAGTGAATTTGAAGTTCTTGTCAAGAATGTACTTTGTGTTCCAGGATTGACAACTAACCTATTGTCGGTGAGCCAGTTAATTAAAAAGGGCAATAAAGTTAATTTCAAAGAAAATTGCTGCTATATTTATAATAAAAATAATGAATTAGTTGCTATAGCAGATTTGACAGATGGTGTATATAAACTGAGAACAGAAAAGAAGAAATGTTTGTTTACATCATCAACTGGTGTTAGCACTAGTGAAGTGTGGCACAGGAGATTGGGTCACTTAAATTGTAAAGACATGGATAAGATGAACAAAGGTGCAGTGACTGGTGTGTCATATAATGATAAAGCAGTTTTTGGCAAAAGTACATCCATTGTATGTTGTGAAGGTAAACAATCACGCCTTCCATTTACTCATACAGGAACAAGGAACACCAGCATATTAGACACTATTCATGCAGACGTATGTGGACCTATGGAAGAGAACTCTATTGGAGGATCGAGGTACTTCCTAATTTTTATTGATGACTATAGCCGCATGGCCTTTGTTTACTTTCTGAAAGCAAAGAGTGAGTCGTACAAATTCTTTAAAGAATTTAAGGCTTTAGTTGAAAATCAGCATAGTAAAAAGATTAAAACGTTCCGGACAGATAATGGCTTAGAGTTTTGTAGCAATGAGTTTGAAAAATACCTAAAGGAGGCCGGTATTTTACATCAAAAAACCAATACGTACACTCCTGAACAAAATGGGATGAGTGAACGCATTAACCGTACCATTGTAGAAAGAGCTCGTTGTTTGTTATTCGATGCAGGACTTCCTAAGAAGTTTTGGGCAGAAGCAACACATACTGCTGTCTATCTTAGAAACAGATCCATCGCATCAGGCTTGAATGACAAAACACCGTATGAACTTTGGACAAACAAAAAACCAGATTTAAGTCATGTCCGTATATTTGGCAGTGATGTGATGGTTCACACACCAAAAGAAAAAAGACTTAAGTGGGATACTAAGGCTAAAAAAAAATTGTTGGTAGGTTATGCCGACAATATTAAAGGATACCGAATTTACGATCCCATTAAAAGATGTATTCTTACAAGTAGAGATGTCATTATCATGGAAGATGAAAAGAACCCAGAGGTCAATATATCAATTACCGAGAGTGGAGAAAAATCATGTCCAGTGGGGGATACTAGTTGCAAAGACACATCAAGTTCAGAAGATACAACCTTAGAAGAGGATATACTAGTCGAAGATACATCAGACGATACTTACACTCCTAGTGATTATGAAGATGCTTCTGATTCACCTGAGCAGCGTATTAGATCCAGCAGAATCATTAGGAAGCCAGAACGGTATGGGATGCTAAATACGTGTATTCCTGAGGGTGTGTTTGATGATGCTAGTGGAATATCTTTGGAAGAAGCATTACAGGGAAATGAAAAAGAACAGTGGTTAAGTGCAGTGAAAGAAGAACTTAATTCTTTTAAAGAAAATAATGCATGGGAGCTGGTGGATGTGCCAAAGGATGGTAAAACTGTAGTAAAGTGCAAGTGGGTGTTACGAAAAAAGATTGACAATAGTAATAATGTTCGATACCGTGCACGTTTAGTAGCCAAGGGCTACATGCAGAAGCAAAATGTGGATTATTCAGACACTTTCTCGCCTGTTGTTAGACATTCAACTTTGAGATTGTTGTTCGCATTATCTGTGAAACTTGGATTAGATGTTACACATCTAGATGTTACTACAGCGTTCTTGAACGGGGACCTTGAGGAAACAATTTACATGCAATTACCAGAATGTTTATTAGATTCTCAAAATAATAATAATAAAGTACTTAAATTGAATCGAGCTATTTACGGTCTTAAGCAATCCTCAAGGGCCTGGTACAAGAAGGTCGATGAATGTCTTGTTGGTATAGGCTATAAACGCTCCATGTTAGAACCATGTTTATACACTAAAATTAAGGATTATAAAAAGACAATAGTTACTTTGTATGTAGATGATTTTTTTGTGTTTTGATGATAATGTTGAATGTAAATATTTGAAAAATGTATTGGCTTCAAAATTTAAAATAAAAGATTTAGGTCAAGTAAAAAATTGTTTAGGGATGAGTGTTAATATTGATAAAGTTAATGGTACAGTTACCTTAAGCCAGGAGAATTATGTTAATCAGTTGTTAAATAGATTTAACATGGCAGATTGTAAAGTAGCAGATACACCTTTAGAGGCTAAATTGAATATTAACAAAGAAACTAAAAATTGTGAAAGTCAAATACCTTATCAGCAGCTTATTGGCGGACTTATGTATTTGGCGGTGTTAACAAGACCTGATATAGCTTTTGCAGTAAGTTTTCTGAGTCAATTTAATAATTGCTATAACCAGGAAACTTAGTTATACGCTAAACGAATTTTAAGATATCTTAAGAAAACTAAACATTTTGGATTGAAATATACTAGATATGGTAATTCAAAATTAGAAGGATTTGTTGATGCAGATTGGGGAAACAATATCATAGATCGGAGGTCTTATACAGGTTTATGTTATAGTTTAGCTGGATGTGTTATTTCTTGGGAAGCTAAAAAGCAAAAAACCGTCGCTCTTTCGAGCACTGAAGCCGAATATATGGGTGTGGCTGAAGCTTGTAGGGAAGCTATTTATTTAAGTAATTTGTCAAAAGAAATAACCAATGAGTCATACACCATATCTTTGTTTAATGATAATCAGGGTGCGATTAAGTTGTCTTCAAATAATAGCTTTAACAAAAGAACTAAGCATATTGATGTACGATACCATTTTTGTAAAGAATGTGTTAATGATAAAATTGTAGCATTGAAATATTTGGAAACAGCTGAAATGCCAGCAGACATATTTACAAAGGGTTTAACTAATACTAAGCATTATTATTTTATGCAGTTATTGGGTATACAGGATGTAAAGAATTAACAATGTTCATATTCCTTTTGTAATACATATGTGTATTGTGTACCTACATTATTTTGATAAGTGGGGGTGTTAATTTCTTATATCAAAATGATCTGTTGTCTATGATTATCTTGTCTATGGTTTTAAAAGTTATTCAAATAAAAGTTCCAGTTCGTTCTGTCTCCTCAAAACTCGTGTTTAATTTACATAAACTTTTTCTGAACTCTTTCCGTGTTTGATTTATAACACTGAGGGTTCCACACTATTGATGCGTACTCTATGTGGCTTCTGACATAGGATATGTAGAGAATTTTAAATGTTTGTGATTTTTTTTAAACTGAAATTACTCGAAGTTTAAATCCTAGCATTTTCAAGGCTTTCGACATGATATGCTCGACGTGAGATCGAAGAGAAACTTAGGACCGGTTGTTTCGGAGAATTTGAACAATTCATCAAATTTCAACGTTAATTTGCGAGTTCTGTGAAAGTCCTATTCAAGTTCTGATATTATACCATTATAGGCTAGTTGCTTGACAGAACTGAAATAATAACAGAACTAGAAAATATCGTTCACAGAACTCGCAAATTAACGTTGAAATTTGAAGAATTGTTCGAATTCTCCGAAACAACCCGTCCTTACTGTCCAATAGAACTCCGAGATCTCTAAAAATATTTATAATAACGTTAATAAAAAATTACATGGACCATGTAGGTCAATAGATATTTATGAAGCATTTTTTTATTGTATTTCATTAAACGAATGACGCAATAAAGTTATTGTAGTAATTTTCCAAGAGTTTTATTAAAGCATTTATTGATGTCAATCAGGTAATGGACCTTATAAGCACAGCTTTATAAAAAGCCTAGAAATTGGTGCGCAGTTACTCTGCATTGCTAATACCTGCAGGACACGTAGCTGGCTGTGCTTGTAGGAGGTGAAATTCTAAATAGGGCAATGGCTTTAAGTGTTGCATCAACCAATGAAATGAGAACATCACGAATTAAACGAATAAAGAAGCAAACTCAATCGAGAGCGCTCTAAATCCAGTCATGTTGCTTGGACAAGTTTTGGGATTGCCGGTTAAATACATTCGCGAAAATGACGCCTGGAAGGCCAAAGTCGTCATATTTATAATGTTGGCTTCATTATTCAATTTCTTTTACTGTTGTTACACCGTGTTGTTTCAAACGTTGGCTTATGAAACCCTTTCCGACACCTTCATACTTGTAAAACCTTCAATTACGGTCAAAATTTCTATGGGCCTCACTACAGTCGCTTCTCTTTACTTTGCAACATTTTCTGATGAAGCCCGTCACGAGAACAATATGAAGCATTTGGAAACAATCGTTGAAATCTTGAATATATCCGGAGTTGATCTACATTACTCCAAAATAAAAAGCAGAGTTATTTGTGCTATATTAAAAAAAATCATATTTCATTTTTGTATTTATCTGCTGGATCATTTGGCTTGGACAAGGCGACGTGAATCAGGCATGAAAGTGATAAACATATTATTGATGCACATCGTATATTTTCCTGGCATCCTTTCGACTGCGATCAGCTTAAAGTTTTCCAGTTTGGTGATGGTGGCCAATAACAGCTTGCAGATTATAAATGCGGAACTAAAGGTCATCAACAAGAAGAAATTAACACCGGAAGCAAAAGCAAAGACGTTTAACATACATGTAAAGAAAACTAGGAAGCGTCAAACGGAAACTTTGATGCGAATGGAAACGCGTGAAAGGGATTTAATAGTCCTTCAAAGGTTAACCATGTTCTGGAAGGCTTATGACAAGACCTGTGACTATGTTGGGAGTGTTAATGATGCCTATTCAGTTAAGCTTCTGATCATCTTCACGTCGTCCTTTGTGATAATCGTTTACAATATGTTTCTGTTTTTGAAAACATTGGGCTGGACGCAGCGAGTCTCAGAGCGACTAACGGCTTACCACTTGCTGTTATCTTCCATCTTTTTGATCGTTTTGCATATTGTCCATTGTTATACGGCAATCAACAATTGTTCACAATGTAAGGATTTGGTAAGTGTATTTCTGCTTTAATTTCACACTTCTCGTTGAGGACACTTATTTACTTACGGCGACATTTATTTCTTAAAATTAGCGTAATATAAACATGCACTCAAAAATTATTTTTCCATAATGTAACTTTATATACGCAATATCGACATGTTGAAATGAAATGATGATATTTCTCATTGTTCTTTTTTTTGTTATTTTTTATTGTGATACACAAAATAATTGTATGTTATTTTTAAGTTTAAAACTACTGTAATGTAATAATATTATTTTTCTTACTTTGTACTCTATTATATGTTTATTTATAAAAGGCAGTATAGCCGTTTATGTATTTAAAAAAAAAAAAAAAAAACAAATAACATTCAATATTTCACATGAAGTTTGCGAACATCCCTGCCAATCTGTCGTGTATTAACTCGCCAACAAGAGTAACCTTGATTAACTCTACATGTTTACAACACATATTTGTCAAAAGTCACAAAATGCTATCTCTTCAATTCTCAAATCAAAACATCACATTTCATTACACTCAAAAATTATTTTTCCATAATGTAACTTTATATACGCAATATCGACATGTTGAAATGAAATGATGATATTTCTCATTGTTCTTTTTTTTGTTATTTTTTATTGTGATACACAAAATAATTGTATGTTATTTTTAAGTTTAAAACTACTGTAATGTAATAATATTATTTTTCTTACTTTGTACTCTATTATATGTTTATTTATAAAAGGCAGTATAGCCGTTTATGTATTTAAAAAAAAAAAAAAAAAAACAAATAACATTCAATATTTCACATGAAGTTTGCGAACATCCCTGCCAATCTGTCGTGTATTAACTCGCCAACAAGAGTAACCTTGATTAACTCTACATGTTTACAACACATATTTGTCAAAAGTCACAAAATGCTATCTCTTCAATTCTCAAATCAAAACATCACATTTCATTACCAAACATTTTATGTACATGATTTCAAAAATTCAACTTCTGAACGAAATTCGGAATCTTTTGAAAAAGTTTCCATCGTCGAACACATTTTACAATCTTTACTTCATTTAGAAAATTGGAATAATGTACTAACATTGGTAAACCCACATTTAGAATTAGAAAATTATCATAAACATCTGCAAGGGAAATTGTTGGTAACTATGAGTAAATATAAAATAAATTAAATCATAGATGACTGTTGAATTAATTGTTTCAATTAAACAAGGAGACAAACTATACAGAGAAATATTGAACTATCGAGTACTTAGCTTGTCAAAATAAAAACATTAGAATAATATATTTTATAATAACAAAATATTCAATGCACAGAAACTTACTCAATATTAAATACTATTGTAAACTAATTGAAAATGCTAAGAATAGTAATAAAAAAGAACATTATAAATGAAATTACAAACATAAAATATGTATTCTACTGTTGTAAATGATGTTAAAATAAATAAAAAAAATAATAAGTGACACATCAAAAACTCTTTACAAACATAGTGGATAAGGTACTTGAATCCGATGGAGCTGAAACTCTGCAAATACATATTGAAGGAGATGAAGTGAGTTTGGTATTCTAAGAAAAAGATCGAAAAAAATGCAAAAAGAATGCTATTTATCATATATAAAGTCTGTTGAACAAGGCATAAAAGTAAATATAAAAGCTTTCTGGGCATACTCAAAATCGTTGCGTACTACCAATTGCATTCCTAAATTAATGCACCTGGATTCTATATCTGCAGATAATGGACAGCACATTGCCAATATTTTCTCTAATTATTTCGCATCCGTTTATACTCAATCTAATCCCTTGTTATATACTGCCGTGCCAAAAGTTTCACAAAACAACCAATTTAATCTTGGAAAAGAATTTAATCTTAGAAAAAATCGATACATCCAAAGGCCCGGGACCTGATAAAATACCTCCCTTGTTTGTAAGATGTTGTTCCAGCGCGTTGATTAACCCACTTCTTTTAATATATAATGAATCATTATCTTCAGGAACTTTCCCAGACTTGTGGAAAAATGCACATATTGTTCCAATACATAAATCTGGTGATAAATCTTTTGTGAAAAATTACCGACCAATCAGCATTTTATCTTGTTTTGCGAAAGTCTTTGAATCTATAATATATATTTCTGTATTTTCACACTTTAAACCCCAATTATGCATCAATCAACATGGGTTTGTTCCAAACAGATCTACAAATTCAAATCTTCTTGACTTTTGTGATTATGTTTGTAATGCTTTCAATGAAAGAACTCAAGTAGATGCCATTTACACAGATTTTCAAAAGGCATTTGATAAAGTTAACCATTCTATTCTACTACAGAAGCTTGATCGAATAGGTATTCACGGTGATGTTTTCAGATGGCTTAAGTCTTACTTAGGAAATAGAACACAATTAGTACTTATTAATGGGTACGAATCACCTCCCATAATTGTAACATCAGGCGTACCCCAGGGGTCCAATCTTGGCCCACTGCTTTTTTTAATCTTTATTAACGACCTTGGCCCCATGTTACCCTGTGATTTTGTTCTATTTGCCGATGATCTCAAGATTTACCGCAAAATTTCCACTGATTGTGATCATGTTAAGCTTCGAGAAGACCTTTACACACTAAATAGCTGGTGCATTCAAAACGATATGTTTTTAAATATTGAAAAATGTTACATTATTACTTTTACTCGTAACAGAAAACGAAAGGATTTTGCATATTCCATTAATAATGTACGATTAAATGCAGTCACCACTATAAGAGATCTAGGAATCACTCTTGATTCAAAGTTTATGTTTGATGTACACATAAATGATATTATAAGTAAATCAATGAAAATGATTGGATTCATTCATAGAATATCGAAACCATTTAAATACCCCCAATCCATTATAACATTATACAACTCGTTGGTCAGAAGCAAATTGGAATATGGGAGTGTTATCTGGAACCCACATTATATAAAATATTCTAAAAGTATTGAATCTGTGCATAAAAAATTCCTAAGACTGTTATATAAACTTGGATTAAATGCCTCACTCAAATCTTATGAAGAACGTCTACTAAACTTCAAATTTACGACATTAGAAAAAAGAAGACAATTTGCGGACTTAATATGTTTATATAAAATTATTCATGATAAACTTCTTACCACTAATTGTCTGAGCAATATTCATATTAAGGTCCCTCATAGACATAATTTAAGGAGCCAAAATATATTCCATATTGATATATTTAATAACAATATTGCATATTTCAATCCACTATCTAGAATGTGTCGTCTGTACAATACAGTTGAATGCGACCTTATAGATATATTCGCAAACAGTCTCGCATATTTTAAAAAACAAATCAACCATCTTCTACCATGATATGTTATGGAGAACAGTTAAGAGATATAATTGCTTTATTATTTTCTTTACTTTTCTTCCTTATCCTTTCTCTGTACATTTACTATATTTTATATTTCATACTTATATTCATGTTTTATATTTCTTTTTAATCATTATTATATTTGTATTTTTTTCTTTCACTACTAGCATCTCCGCCTAATATCAACTAAACCTTGTTTACGCATGCTGTGAACATTTTTAATTGGGGTGTTAATATCTGTGCACATTCCCACCGAAATAATATAAATGTAATGATTGTTAACACTCTGTAAATGTTTCAAACAATAAATAAATAAATAATAAATGAAAGAGCATCCAATTACTTCGTATACCAAATTTATTCCATCCTCAAAGATATATCCCGCAATGTTTGGTCAGAGTATTGGCACATTGCTATTCAATCCATTCTTTGCTGCTGGTTGCGCCAATGCGCAATAGACATTAACTTATACATACATCTCATGCACACATACACACATACCTGTGACCACTGTACTGAGATAGTATTATTGTCTTTTGTCCTACCTTCCTTTTCATTCCTGCTCATTTTTATGTGCCCTTTGGTAATCAGTATGTTGCAATAACCCGAACCGCTCACAATAAAACCGCATCCGCGTGAGATCTCATCTCCCTTACCTCTAAGACATTATCATTCGCGCCGATATCGTGCAAGCCACTTCGTGTTAAGTGACATTGTTGTGAGGAGAAAAGACAGGAAGAAGCGAGTGCCTTTCCTAATGGTGAGTTCTTCCTTTATCCGTACAACAAATACTGTAATCGACCAGCTAGGTCTTTTACACAGACTGTAAGATAGGGGGCCGGTCAGTCCGTAGTTAGCCGCTAGGTCCGGGTAGAAATCTGCTTTACCCTTGCTCGGGTCGGTAAAGGAATCTACTTTTATCCTTGCTCCGGTCGGTACAGAAATCTGCTTCTATCCTTGCTCCTGTCGGTACAGGAATCTTCTTTATCCTTGCTCAGTTCGGGGCCGGAATCTGCTTTATCCTCGGTGCGGGAGGAAGCAGGCAGGGGCAGAAATCCAGGGGGGAGCCAAGTCAAAGAAGTATCCAAGTTGAGATCCAGAGAGAAGCAGTCAGGAAGAGCAGAGTAGAGTAGCTGGTGGCGGTCCAAGGCAGAGAGAGCGAGCTGAAGGCTGGCGCGCCGTATTTATTGTGCGATCCCCTCTCCCGACTTTGGGGAGGGCGGGGTCGACGCGCTGCCTTCATTCGCGGGTTGTTGATGATCCGCGGGCTGTGACGTCCGCTAAGATTTAATTAGCGGAGGTCACAACCTTTAGAACTACTCTACTCTTCATGTTCTTTTAATCGATCCTAACCACTCCTCCCTAGCATTTTTATTTATTAATCAGTTGTACATAATTCATTCAGTGTAGGGGTCCCCGGCCCAACATATTCAGGGGAAATCGTAATTAATTTTCTTATATTTAATTTTACACAAATTCTTATTATCTAGTTATGCTAAGGAGAGTCCGGCCGTTTTATCAATGTCTTTTATTTCGTAATATCTACGGCCGAACTCTCTCAAAATTAGTCTAAACATTTTAATACATAGTCAATTCAAACTATTTCCCCGTACAGCGTTGCTTAGAGGCGCGTTGATTGGTCCGGGCGGTCTCCTGGGCCGGCCGGGCGCTTGCGGTGAGGGGAAGCGATGCGGGGGCGAGCGGGACTCGAAGGGTATCGAAGCCCCACGTAAGTTCTAAAACCACGCTCATGCTCGGCGCTTCGACCATTACGAAATGACGGCCGCCGGGAACGGTACACACCGTCCGGTACAAATACTGTCTTATGTGCAGTGGTCATTGCTCAATCATCCAAGGTCCTTCGACAATTTTTTCTTACACTATCATAAAAACAACTTCATAACTTCTTATACACCAGCTGCTACGCCTCGATACAAAGGATATCCCATCAAAAGCGTGATTTCTACAATTCCCCCATTTCTCCAAAAAATAAATTTCCTCACGAGGATTGGACATTGTTCTGTTACTTCTCGTCTTTTCTTTAAATTCACGTGCTTGACTCCTCAAATTGTACATTCTGTGGTCTAGAAGTGGGAACATTACATCTCATATTTTTTGGCTGTCCCTCTCTAAACAAACATCCTCTCTTCTATCAAGCCTTATCTAAAATTGCATCTCCTCCATTCAACATCTCATCTCTTCTAAGTCTGAATTCGACTCCAATATTCCATACAATTTTGAAATTTGCCCATTTAAAAAAAAACAGATGTGTTAATTCACCTCCCCTTTCTCCATAATTTAAAGTTGTGGCCTAGAACATCCTTGAAGAGTGAAAATCAGAAACAATTGAAAAAAAACATGATAATAATAAAGAATGTAGTGTAAAAATCAGAACATTTTTAAACATATATGGACGACGATTAGGTAATACAAAAATAAATAAAATAATATACAGTGGAAATGCCAGGCAGTTCTTCTAAGTATAGAGAATAACAAGTTCTATTTCGTAAGGTTTTCAATTTCATCGTAATCTTTTCTCATTAGTCATTCATTGATGTTTTGTTGAAGGAATACGTATTAGTAATTGCTATGGTCTGTAGAGGCAGTTTGTTGTGTTATATAGGTTGTGGTATATTTCTGTACCAAAAATTTCTCTTGCAGGATTGCTTGAACTGTATCAGAGGACTTAGCTTAATTATTTCCATGCAGAGTCCTCAAGACCAATTAGATCCCCGTTGAATGAGTTATTGCATATTATTAGTGCACTAGCGCAGATCCGCAAAAAATCACGGAATTTTGGACTTATTATTTAAACATTATCTCATTTCGCTTTGTTATTTAAACATTTTGTATGTTTTCGTGGTAATACATGTAAAGTTCGGTAATTGTTGAATATTGTCTACATTTGTTGAATTGAGATTGGCCTCAGTTAGAACTGTACAGTCGAGTTCAGTTTTTAAAAGACTAATGACGGGTTGTTTCTGAGAATTTGAACAATTCATCAAATTTCAATCTTCATTTTGGGTTCTGTGAAAGTCCTATTCAAGTTCTGTTATTATATCATTATAGGCTAGTTGCTTGACAGAACTGAACTTGAAAAAAATCTTCCATAGAACTTGAGAAATAACCTTGAAATTTGAAGAATTGTTCAAATTCTTCGAAATAACCCGTCCTAGGAGTGCACAATAATTCAGTAATGTTTTTGTTAATGCTTCCAATATTTAAATGCAATTTGTTACATTTTTAAACACAAGGTTGCAGTGAAAAACATTATTACATATTTTTTCTTCTAATAAAATTGATACTTTCTAGTTCGTCCGTAATATTAGTCACCATAATTTGAAGTCATTTGTTATATTTCTGTTGAGTTGTATATAATAATATTATTAGGGATAATTCATGAACTGTAATAGTGCAATAATTTGACGGTGTTATTACTGCATGCTTTACTAATAAATAACTCGATTCTTCGTTTCTTGGCCCAGGCTTGGCTAGTAGGTACTAGGAGCTAGATTTGGTCTATTCATAATAATCTTATCTTATCTCAATCTGTGGAATTTTTACAAACATATTGGTTTACATTAAATTTATTATTAGTTTCGTTTAAAATAGAGTCATTAATTTAACGTTGGTGCCAAAAATAACTTTAAAAAAATTATTGGCAATATTATATAAATATTATAAGCGAATATGTTCTTAACACATTATTTGCGGGAAACGAGAAAACTCGTCATACGCCTTTTTACAGTAAGACGCGGGAGACGAGTTAACTCGTTTTGTTGCGCCAAGCGGTAAGGAGCGGGAAACTTGTAAACAAGGGGTTCTAAATGGGTGCGGGGTCATGTTTTTTCTATTGTCGGCGGTACCCGATCTATCTACCTGTCAATACAATGAATTTGAAACACAACAAAAAATTTCAATTTGGTAGGCGGGAATGGGTACCGCTGCCCTGGGAACCATTTATTGGATGACCAACACCTCTGCCACAGGTCACCCCAAGTGGTTCGCTACGTTTGGTGACTTAGCGAGGGTGCCCGGGTTCATGGGTTAAGGTTTGCCCAGGTCTTGGTGGCGGGTGCGTCGGCCCACCTTCTGCGTGGCGGGCCGGTTGGGAGATGCTGGTTGAGGGAGACCCTTTACAACCGGTTACCGCTGTCCGGGCCGCTCGATAGTACAGGGGCCCGACCCTCAGGCTCACGACTAAGGGTGGGCTGCCCCATCAGCGAGTGAAAAAACTGCTGTTGTGCCGGTTCGTGACCGGAGGGGACCCAGCAGCAGCGTTTGGGGCGCATTGGATGCCCTCTCCAGCCGGACTCTCCCAGCCTATCGCCTAGCACCGCAGTGGGTGGGCTGGAACCAAACGCTCATCACTCCTGGACAGCCTGAACCCCAGATTCCTACCCACCCCTCATACCTTTCCATTCCAGACCTTCCTTTCCCCTCATACCCTTAAAAAAGAAAATATTAAAATCATGAATATACAAAAAACAAACTTAACATCATAACAGCGGCGAGTAGCAGGCGTCCCGGTGCGGTCCAAAACTGTTGGTAAATTTTGCCAACATTCGCGGTCTGCACACTAATTTAAATTCTGTTCATCACCATCTTTTGTCCCAACGTCCCAACCTTCTTTTCCTATCCGAAACTCAGATAGCCGAGCCGCCAGACTCCTCCTATCTGGACTGCCCGGGCTTTACCCTCGCAAGCAAATTCCGTCTCAAAGGAGGAGTCTGCCTCTACAGTCGAGCTGACGTTAACTGTGTACGACTATTGAGTCTGGAAAACTCTAGATTCGACGTAATGTGGGTGCGCGTCAATCTTGCCAGTACGGCAAGATTCTACGCATGTCTATACCGCTCACCGAACCATAGCGAATCAGACACTTCCGAGCTCTTCAAACATTTGAGAGATACTATTGATGATCTCTTGCCCCACTACCCTTCGGCCGAGTTTATTGTTCTGGGGGACTTCAATGTTCATAACGAACCATGGTTGAAGTTCTCAGGCCCAACGGACTCGGCTGGCCGACAGGCGGAATCCTTTGCCATTTGCTACGGATTAGAGCAACAGGTTCAGGAGCCTACAAGGGTTCCTGATATCCAGACTCACCGTTCCAATCTGTTAGACCTATTCTTAACTACTGTGCCACACGGTTATAAGATTGACATCACAGCGCCTCTGGGATCATCTGACCACTGCCTAGTGACGACATCAATCCCCGTTAGCCTCAGATCAACCAATGAGAGGCTGAGGAGAAAAGTGTGGCACTATAGGTCAGCAGATTGGTTCGGTATGCGGGCCCATTTCAACGCTTTTCCGTGGTCAGCTGTTTGTTTTCGGACTTCGGACCCTTCAAGATGTGCCCAGGAGATTGGTGAAGTCATCAAATCGGCGATGGATGGCTTCATACAATCGACTACTAAAGAAACTGGTGTGGGCTCAAAGCCGTGGTTCAGTCGAGAATGCTCCAAAGCAGTTCGACGAAAAAACGCGGCTTGCCGAGCCTACAACACATCTCGAACGCCCGAAAGCAGATCAGCATACAACAAATCAGTAAAGGAATGCAAGAGAATCATTAATAGGTCAAAATTCGAACACGACCTGCAGATCAGCAAAAAGCTGGCTGCCTGCCCGCATGGCAGCAGAGCATTCAGGTCCCTTGCGGGCTCAATAGGTCGGAATTTTTGCAAACCCAGTTTGCCACCTCTTACCAGACCTGACGGCTCACTAGCAAACACCGCCACCGAAAAGGCTAACTTATTAGGGAAAATGTTTGCGGAAAACTCGACCCTCGATGACGGAGGTGCTGTTCCGCCGTCGGTTCCTCACTGCGGCTTCTACATGAAAAAGCTGAGGATCCGGCATCGGGATGTACTCCACGTTATACGGGGGCTCGATGTTAACAAAGCTAGTGGACCTGATGGAATACCTGCCCTGGTATTGCAGAGGTGTGCTGCGTAAATAGTTCCAGTTTTGACAAAGCTCTTCAAAATGTCCCTGAAGTGTGGCACTGTGCCCTCTGGTTGGAAAAAAGCGGTCATTCACCCTATTCCCAAGAAAGGTGACCGCTCCAACCCGGCCAACTACCGCCCCATAGCGATCACATCAGTTCTGTCCAAAGTGATGGAACGTGTGATCAACGACAAACTGCTCACATACCTCGAGAAGAACAAAATTATCAACGACCGTCAATACGGATTCCGGCGGAACCGCTCGTGCGGTGATCTTCTCGCGTATGTGTCGCATGTTTGGGGGCGGTGCCTGGAACGTCACGGTGAGACCCAAACGGTCGCACTAGACATATCTAAGGCCTTTGACCGGGTTTGACACCGAGGACTTGTCAACAACGAATTGCCTTCTTACGGACTTCCCGCATCCCTGTGTACGTGGATTGCTGACTTTTTAAGGGATAGATCGATTCAGGCAGTTGCTGACGGTTTCACCTCATCCTCACACTCTATAAATGCTGGCGTCCCACAGGGATCGGTTCTGTCTCCAACTTTGTTTTTGTTGCACATCAATGACCTTTTGACATGTGCACCGATTCATTGTTACGCGGATGACAGTACAGTTCATGATAGCTTTTTGTTTGACAAGCCCCCAATGGGCACACAAACTCCAACGGCTTTGTTGATTGGTCCGGGCGGTCTCCTGGGCCGGCCGGGCGCTTGCGGTGAGGGGAAGCGATGCGGGGGCGAGCGGGACTCGAAGGGTATCGAAGCCCCACGTAAGTTCTAAAACCACGCTCATGCTCGGCGCTTCGACCATTACGAAATGACGGCCGCCGGGAACGGTACACACCGTCCGGTACAAATACTGTCTTATGTGCAGTGGTCATTGCTCAATCATCCAAGGTCCTTCGACAATTTTTTCTTACACTATCATAAAAACAACTTCATAACTTCTTATACACCAGCTGCTACGCCTCGATACAAAGGATATCCCATCAAAAGCGTGATTTCTACAATTCCCCCATTTCTCCAAAAAATAAATTTCCTCACGAGGATTGGACATTGTTCTGTTACTTCTCGTCTTTTCTTTAAATTCACGTGCTTGACTCCTCAAATTGTACATTCTGTGGTCTAGAAGTGGGAACATTACATCTCATATTTTTTGGCTGTCCCTCTCTAAACAAACATCCTCTCTTCTATCAAGCCTTATCTAAAATTGCATCTCCTCCATTCAACATCTCATCTCTTCTAAGTCTGAATTCGACTCCAATATTCCATACAATTTTGAAATTTGCCCATTTAAAAAAAAACAGATGTGTTAATTCACCTCCCCTTTCTCCATAATTTAAAGTTGTGGCCTAGAACATCCTTGAAGAGTGAAAATCAGAAACAATTGAAAAAAAACATGATAATAATAAAGAATGTAGTGTAAAAATCAGAACATTTTTAAACATATATGGACGACGATTAGGTAATACAAAAATAAATAAAATAATATACAGTGGAAATGCCAGGCAGTTCTTCTAAGTATAGAGAATAACAAGTTCTATTTCGTAAGGTTTTCAATTTCATCGTAATCTTTTCTCATTAGTCATTCATTGATGTTTTGTTGAAGGAATACGTATTAGTAATTGCTATGGTCTGTAGAGGCAGTTTGTTGTGTTATATAGGTTGTGGTATATTTCTGTACCAAAAATTTCTCTTGCAGGATTGCTTGAACTGTATCAGAGGACTTAGCTTAATTATTTCCATGCAGAGTCCTCAAGACCAATTAGATCCCCGTTGAATGAGTTATTGCATATTATTAGTGCACTAGCGCAGATCCGCAAAAAATCACGGAATTTTGGACTTATTATTTAAACATTATCTCATTTCGCTTTGTTATTTAAACATTTTGTATGTTTTCGTGGTAATACATGTAAAGTTCGGTAATTGTTGAATATTGTCTACATTTGTTGAATTGAGATTGGCCTCAGTTAGAACTGTACAGTCGAGTTCAGTTTTTAAAAGACTAATGACGGGTTGTTTCTGAGAATTTGAACAATTCATCAAATTTCAATCTTCATTTTGGGTTCTGTGAAAGTCCTATTCAAGTTCTGTTATTATATCATTATAGGCTAGTTGCTTGACAGAACTGAACTTGAAAAAAATCTTCCATAGAACTTGAGAAATAACCTTGAAATTTGAAGAATTGTTCAAATTCTTCGAAATAACCCGTCCTAGGAGTGCACAATAATTCAGTAATGTTTTTGTTAATGCTTCCAATATTTAAATGCAATTTGTTACATTTTTAAACACAAGGTTGCAGTGAAAAACATTATTACATATTTTTTCTTCTAATAAAATTGATACTTTCTAGTTCGTCCGTAATATTAGTCACCATAATTTGAAGTCATTTGTTATATTTCTGTTGAGTTGTATATAATAATATTATTAGGGATAATTCATGAACTGTAATAGTGCAATAATTTGACGGTGTTATTACTGCATGCTTTACTAATAAATAACTCGATTCTTCGTTTCTTGGCCCAGGCTTGGCTAGTAGGTACTAGGAGCTAGATTTGGTCTATTCATAATAATCTTATCTTATCTCAATCTGTGGAATTTTTACAAACATATTGGTTTACATTAAATTTATTATTAGTTTCGTTTAAAATAGAGTCATTAATTTAACGTTGGTGCCAAAAATAACTTTAAAAAAATTATTGGCAATATTATATAAATATTATAAGCGAATATGTTCTTAACACATTATTTGCGGGAAACGAGAAAACTCGTCATACGCCTTTTTACAGTAAGACGCGGGAGACGAGTTAACTCGTTTTGTTGCGCCAAGCGGTAAGGAGCGGGAAACTTGTAAACAAGGGGTTCTAAATGGGTGCGGGGTCATGTTTTTTCTATTGTCGGCGGTACCCGATCTATCTACCTGTCAATACAATGAATTTGAAACACAACAAAAAATTTCAATTTGGTAGGCGGGAATGGGTACCGCTGCCCTGGGAACCATTTATTGGATGACCAACACCTCTGCCACAGGTCACCCCAAGTGGTTCGCTACGTTTGGTGACTTAGCGAGGGTGCCCGGGTTCATGGGTTAAGGTTTGCCCAGGTCTTGGTGGCGGGTGCGTCGGCCCACCTTCTGCGTGGCGGGCCGGTTGGGAGATGCTGGTTGAGGGAGACCCTTTACAACCGGTTACCGCTGTCCGGGCCGCTCGATAGTACAGGGGCCCGACCCTCAGGCTCACGACTAAGGGTGGGCTGCCCCATCAGCGAGTGAAAAAACTGCTGTTGTGCCGGTTCGTGACCGGAGGGGACCCAGCAGCAGCGTTTGGGGCGCATTGGATGCCCTCTCCAGCCGGACTCTCCCAGCCTATCGCCTAGCACCGCAGTGGGTGGGCTGGAACCAAACGCTCATCACTCCTGGACAGCCTGAACCCCAGATTCCTACCCACCCCTCATACCTTTCCATTCCAGACCTTCCTTTCCCCTCATACCCTTAAAAAAGAAAATATTAAAATCATGAATATACAAAAAAACAAACTTAACATCATAACAGCGGCGAGTAGCAGGCGTCCCGGTGCGGTCCAAAACTGTTGGTAAATTTTGCCAACATTCGCGGTCTGCACACTAATTTAAATTCTGTTCATCACCATCTTTTGTCCCAACGTCCCAACCTTCTTTTCCTATCCGAAACTCAGATAGCCGAGCCGCCAGACTCCTCCTATCTGGACTGCCCGGGCTTTACCCTCGCAAGCAAATTCCGTCTCAAAGGAGGAGTCTGCCTCTACAGTCGAGCTGACGTTAACTGTGTACGACTATTGAGTCTGGAAAACTCTAGATTCGACGTAATGTGGGTGCGCGTCAATCTTGCCAGTACGGCAAGATTCTACGCATGTCTATACCGCTCACCGAACCATAGCGAATCAGACACTTCCGAGCTCTTCAAACATTTGAGAGATACTATTGATGATCTCTTGCCCCACTACCCTTCGGCCGAGTTTATTGTTCTGGGGGACTTCAATGTTCATAACGAACCATGGTTGAAGTTCTCAGGCCCAACGGACTCGGCTGGCCGACAGGCGGAATCCTTTGCCATTTGCTACGGATTAGAGCAACAGGTTCAGGAGCCTACAAGGGTTCCTGATATCCAGACTCACCGTTCCAATCTGTTAGACCTATTCTTAACTACTGTGCCACACGGTTATAAGATTGACATCACAGCGCCTCTGGGATCATCTGACCACTGCCTAGTGACGACATCAATCCCCGTTAGCCTCAGATCAACCAATGAGAGGCTGAGGAGAAAAGTGTGGCACTATAGGTCAGCAGATTGGTTCGGTATGCGGGCCCATTTCAACGCTTTTCCGTGGTCAGCTGTTTGTTTTCGGACTTCGGACCCTTCAAGATGTGCCCAGGAGATTGGTGAAGTCATCAAATCGGCGATGGATGGCTTCATACAATCGACTACTAAAGAAACTGGTGTGGGCTCAAAGCCGTGGTTCAGTCGAGAATGCTCCAAAGCAGTTCGACGAAAAAACGCGGCTTGCCGAGCCTACAACACATCTCGAACGCCCGAAAGCAGATCAGCATACAACAAATCAGTAAAGGAATGCAAGAGAATCATTAATAGGTCAAAATTCGAACACGACCTGCAGATCAGCAAAAAGCTGGCTGCCTGCCCGCATGGCAGCAGAGCATTCAGGTCCCTTGCGGGCTCAATAGGTCGGAATTTTTGCAAACCCAGTTTGCCACCTCTTACCAGACCTGACGGCTCACTAGCAAACACCGCCACCGAAAAGGCTAACTTATTAGGGAAAATGTTTGCGGAAAACTCGACCCTCGATGACGGAGGTGCTGTTCCGCCGTCGGTTCCTCACTGCGGCTTCTACATGAAAAAGCTGAGGATCCGGCATCGGGATGTACTCCACGTTATACGGGGGCTCGATGTTAACAAAGCTAGTGGACCTGATGGAATACCTGCCCTGGTATTGCAGAGGTGTGCTGCGTAAATAGTTCCAGTTTTGACAAAGCTCTTCAAAATGTCCCTGAAGTGTGGCACTGTGCCCTCTGGTTGGAAAAAAGCGGTCATTCACCCTATTCCCAAGAAAGGTGACCGCTCCAACCCGGCCAACTACCGCCCCATAGCGATCACATCAGTTCTGTCCAAAGTGATGGAACGTGTGATCAACGACAAACTGCTCACATACCTCGAGAAGAACAAAATTATCAACGACCGTCAATACGGATTCCGGCGGAACCGCTCGTGCGGTGATCTTCTCGCGTATGTGTCGCATGTTTGGGGGCGGTGCCTGGAACGTCACGGTGAGACCCAAACGGTCGCACTAGACATATCTAAGGCCTTTGACCGGGTTTGACACCGAGGACTTGTCAACAACGAATTGCCTTCTTACGGACTTCCCGCATCCCTGTGTACGTGGATTGCTGACTTTTTAAGGGATAGATCGATTCAGGCAGTTGCTGACGGTTTCACCTCATCCTCACACTCTATAAATGCTGGCGTCCCACAGGGATCGGTTCTGTCTCCAACTTTGTTTTTGTTGCACATCAATGACCTTTTGACATGTGCACCGATTCATTGTTACGCGGATGACAGTACAGTTCATGATAGCTTTTTGTTTGACAAGCCCCCAATGGGCACACAAACTCCAACGGCTCGGAGGGCTTTGAAGCAGAGAATGGACGGTTATCTCGAGAGTATTTCCTCCTGGGGTAAAAATAATCTCGTCGAATTTAATGTTTCAAAGACCCAATCCTGTCTGATTACGTCTAAAAGGGATCCAAATGATAATCTAGTCTCCTTCAACGGAAGCAATCTTCCGAACAGGCCTTCCATTGATATGCTTGGTGTAACTATAAGTGACCAGCTCAGGTATAGGGGTTCCATCGAAGCCAGAGTAAAGCTGGCCTCTCAGAAGCTGGGCGTACTGTACAGGGCCCGCAGATACTTTAATAGTACACAACTGCTGACCCTGTACAAATCACAAGTGCGCCCTACTGTCGAATTTGGCAGCCATCTCTGGTCCGGAGCCCCTAAATACCTGAAAAAAACCCTTGACTCTGTGCAAAAACGGGCGGTCCGTTTGATAGATTCCCCAATCTTAACAAACGGACTGCAATCTTTAGAGCACAGGCGTCGGGTAGGTATGCTGTCCTTATTCTATCGGTATTACAATGGAAGATGCTCTGAGGAACTAGCGTCATTGATCCCTTCCGCACCGGTGCGTAGTCGGGATACACGCCAAACGCGCGCCCAACATTTGTACACGGTTGACATTTGTCACATGAGAACGGGTCGCTTCTACGATTCGTTCTTGAGTTCAACAGCTCGGCTGTGGAACGAACTGCCGGCCTCTGTGTTTCCTCCCTCCTACAACATGGGACTCTTCAAGACCCATGTTCACTCCTTCCTCTCCACAAAAAGACCCTCCACACAGCATCCCCAAAGATGACATAGGCCCCGAGGGAAATTATTTTCTTCAGGGCCTCCTGTGTGGAGGAATATAAAAAAAAAAATAATAATAATAATAATAATGAAACCCCGTATGTTCCGCCCACAAACTACGCAGTGAAACGCGGTACATGACATGTGCAAGTTTTGCAATGTGCCCCTGCACAAAGGAAAGTGTTTCGAACGCTGTCACACATAGAAGCACTATTATGTTATAGTTTTTTTTTATATGTATTGAAAATTTCTAAATAATGTTGTCATTTTGTATGAATAAATTTCGATATGTTATTTCGATTGTGAAATACTGTTTTTTCAATGATTCCCAAGAAAATAGAAAGTTTTTGTTCATGAAAAAAGGAATTACACACACATTGCTAAATAAATTAATAGGGACATCTTTTTAAAGCAAAACACTGAAAGTTTCATCGAAAAATATCAAATAGATCATCAGATATGAATATTTTGCGGAAAGTCTAATTTTGGCGCTTCGCCCCCAATTTGGCGGTAAAATGCCCGACCATATAGTGTTAACTTATATTTGCCGACGGACTTCCAAAGGAGAGAGGTTTAGAGTTAGTTCAATTTCATCGTATGAGTATTTGCCTTTTTCTTATCCTAGCCTCCTAGCAATCCCTTTTAAGAACCGATGTTAAACAGATTCAATGCGTCGAATGTGGACAGCATAAAAAGGAGACCAGATAATACAAGCATATTCAAGATGGGGGCGAACCAAGGAGCAGTAAAGAGTTCTAAGGGTATTTACGTTTTTGAAGTCCGAAGTGATTCTAGTGATGAAACCAAGTAGTTTGAGGGATTTATTAACGATTGCAGTTATGTGATCCCGAAAATAAAGCTTGCTATCAAGAGAGACACCATTGTTAAGCAAATATTATTAAGTTTGTATTCGAAGACAATCGGTTTTTTTGATCTATAGAAGGACATAATTTTGCATTTATCGACATTTAGTTTCAAACAATTAATTTTACACCAATCATTGAAAGAGTCGATATTCGATTGGAAAAGAAGGCAGTCATCGTGATTTTTTATTATTTTTAGAATCTTATTGTCGTCCGCAAAAAGCCAAAACGTGTATGAGAGAAAATACTAATAATGTCGTTAATAAATAAATTAAAAAGGTTCATCCCTTCCTTTATTCCAAAAGACTCTTCAAATAGCATCCCCAAAGATGACAAAAGATTGCCATCTTTGGGGATCCTGTGTGAATTTTAAATATTATATTTGCCACGGGGTCTCCTGTGTGGAATTATGCATGAAGCATTATCAGTATTGCGTAAAAGCGTGGCGGGTCAAAATTCGTATCTAAGATTCGTCAACGTCAGGCGCAATAGCTAACTACGATCTGGGGAGAGTTAAAAAATATGCTAATGTAGACACGAAGCTAAAACAGGCGCAATAGCTAACTACGATCTGGGGAGAGTTATAAAATATGCTAATGTAGACACGAAGCTAAAACAGGCGCAATAGCTAACTACGATCTGGGGAGAGTTATAAAAGTATGCTAATGTAGACACGGAGCTAAAACAGGCGCAATAGCTAACTACGATCTGGGGAGAGTTATAAAAGTATGCTAATGTAGACACGGAGCTAAAACAGGCGCAAAAGCTAACTACGATCTGGGGAGAGTTATAAAAGTATGCTAATGTAGACACGGAGATAAAACAGGGGCAATAGCTAACTACGATCTGGGGAGAGTTATAAAATATGCTAATGTAGACACGAAGCTAAAACAGGCGCAATAGCTAACTACGATCTGGGGAGAGTTATAAAAGTATGCTAATGTAGACACGGAGCTAAAACAGGCGCAATAGCTAACTACGATCTGAGGTGAGTTATAAAATATGCTAATGTAGACACGGAGCTAAAACAGGCGCAATAGCTAACTACGATCTGGGGAGAGTTATAAAAGTATGCTAATGTAGACACGGAGCTAAAACAGGCGCAATAGCTAACTACGATCTGGGGAGAGTTATAAAAGTATGCTAATGTAGACACGGAGCTAAAACAGGCGCAATAGCTAACTACGATCTGAGGAGAGTTATAAAATATGCTAATGTAGACACGGAGCTAAAACAGGCGCAATAGCTAACTACGATCTGGGGAGAGTTATAAAAGTATGCTAATGTAGACACGGAGCTAAAACAGGCGCAAAAGCTAACTACGATCTGGGGAGAGTTATAAAAGTATGCTAATGTAGACACGGAGATAAAACAGGGGCAATAGCTAACTACGATCTGGGGAGAGTTATAAAAGTATGCTAATGTAGACACGGAGATAAAACAGGGGCAATAGCTAACTACGATCTGGGGAGAGTTATAAAATATGCTAATGTAGACACGGAGCTAAAACAGGCGCAATAGCTAACTACGATCTGGGGAGAGTTATAAAATATGCTAATGTAGACACGGAGCTAAAACAGGCGCAATAGCTTACTACGATCTGGGGAGAGTTATAAAATATGCTAATGTAGACACGGAGCTAAAACAGGCGCAATAGCTAACTACGATCTGGGGAGAGTTATAAAATATGCTAATGTAGACACGAAGCTAAAACAGGCGCAATAGCTAACTACGATCTGGGGAGAGTTATAAAAGTATGCTAATGTAGACACGGAGCTAAAACAGGCGCAATAGCTTACTACGATCTGGGGAGAGTTATAAAATATGCTAATGTAGACACGGAGCTAAAACAGGCGCAATAGCTAACTACGATCTGGGGAGAGTTATAAAATATGCTAATGTAGACACGGAGCTAAAACAGGCGCAATAGCTAACTACGATCTGGGGAGAGTTATAAAATATGCTAATGTAGACACGGAGCTAAAACAGGCGCAATAGCTTACTACGATCTGGGGAGAGTTATAAAATATGCTAATGTAGACACGGAGCTAAAACAGGCACAATAGCTAACTACGATCTGGGGAGAGTTATAAAAGTATGCTGATGTAGACACGGAGCTAAAACAGGCGCAATAGCTAACTACGATCTGGGGAGAGTTATAAAAGTATGCTAATGTAGACACGGAGCTAAAACAGGCGCAATAGCTAACTACGATCTGGGGAGAGTTATAAAAGTATGCTAATGTAGACACGGAGCTAAAACAGGCGCAATAGCTAACTACGATCTGAGGAGAGTTATAAAATATGCTAATGTAGACACGGAGCTAAAACAGGCGCAATAGCTAACTACGATCTGGGGAGAGTTATAAAAGTATGCTAATGTAGACACGGAGCTAAAACAGGCGCAAAAGCTAACTACGATCTGGGGAGAGTTATAAAAGTATGCTAATGTAGACACGGAGATAAAACAGGGGCAATAGCTAACTACGATCTGGGGAGAGTTATAAAAGTATGCTAATGTAGACACGGAGATAAAACAGGGGCAATAGCTAACTACGATCTGGGGAGAGTTATAAAATATGCTAATGTAGACACGGAGCTAAAACAGGCGCAATAGCTAACTACGATCTGGGGAGAGTTATAAAATATGCTAATGTAGACACGAAGCTAAAACAGGCGCAATAGCTAACTACGATCTGGGGAGAGTTATAAAAGTATGCTAATGTAGACACGGAGCTAAAACAGGCGCAATAGCTTACTACGATCTGGGGAGAGTTATAAAATATGCTAATGTAGACACGGAGCTAAAACAGGCGCAATAGCTAACTACGATCTGGGGAGAGTTATAAAATATGCTAATGTAGACACGGAGCTAAAACAGGCGCAATAGCTTACTACGATCTGGGGAGAGTTATAAAATATGCTAATGTAGACACGGAGCTAAAACAGGCGCAATAGCTAACTACGATCTGAGGAGAGTTATAAAATATGCTAATGTAGACACGGAGCTAAAACAGGCGCAATAGCTAACTACGATCTGGGGAGAGTTATAAAAGTATGCTAATGTAGACACGGAGCTAAAACAGGGGCAATAGCTAACTACGATCTGGGGAGAGTTATAAAAGTATGCTAATGTAGACACGGAGATAAAACAGGGGCAATAGCTAACTACGATCTGGGGAGAGTTATAAAAGTATGCTAATGTAGACACGGAGCTAAAACAGGCGCAATAGCTAACTACGATCTGGGGAGAGTTATAAAATATGCTAATGTAGACACGGAGCTAAAACAGGCGCAATAGCTTACTACGATCTGGGGAGAGTTATAAAATATGCTAATGTAGACACGGAGCTAAAACAGGCGCAATAGCTTACTACGATCTGGGGAGAGTTATAAAATATGCTAATGTAGACACGGAGCTAAAACAGGCGCAATAGCTAACTACGATCTGGGGAGAGTTATAAAAGTATGCTAATGTAGACACGGAGCTAAAACAGGCGCAAAAGCTAACTACGATCTGGGGAGAGTTATAAAATATGCTAATGTAGACACGAAGCTAAAACAGGCGCAATAGCTAACTACGATCTGGGGAGAGTTATAAAAGTATGCTAATGTAGACACGGAGCTAAAACAGGCGCAATAGCTTACTACGATCTGGGGAGAGTTATAAAATATGCTAATGTAGACACGGAGCTAAAACAGGCACAATAGCTAACTACGATCTGGGGAGAGTTATAAAAGTATGCTAATGTAGACACGGAGCTAAAACAGGCGCAATAGCTAACTACGATCTGGGGAGAGTTATAAAAGTATGCTAATGTAGACACGGAGCTAAAACAGGCGCAAAAGCTAACTACGATCTGGGGAGAGTTATAAAAGTATGCTAATGTAGACACGGAGCTAAAACAGGCGCAATAGCTAACTACGATCTGGGGAGAGTTATAAAATATGCTAATGTAGACACGGAGCTAAAACAGGCGCAATAGCTTACTACGATCTGGGGAGAGTTATAAAATATGCTAATGTAGACACGGAGCTAAAACAGGCACAATAGCTAACTACGATCTGGGGAGAGTTATAAAAGTATGCTAATGTAGACACGGAGCAAAAAAAGGCGCAATAGCTAACTACGATCTGGGGAGAGTTATAAAATATGCTAATGTAGACACGGAGCTAAAACAGGCGCAATAGCTAACTACGATCTGGGGAGAGTTATAAAAGTATGCTAATGTAGACACGGAGATAAAACAGGGGCAATAGCTAACTACGATCTGGGGAGAGTTATAAAATATGCTAATGTAGACACGGAGCTAAAACAGGCGCAATAGCTAACTACGATCTGGGGAGAGTTATAAAATATGCTAATGTAGACACGGAGCTAAAACAGGCGCAATAGCTAACTACGATCTGGGGAGAGTTATAAAAGTATGCTAATGTAGACACGGAGCTAAAACAGGCGCAAAAGCTAACTACGATCTGGGGAGAGTTATAAAAGTATGCTAATGTAGACACGGAGCTAAAACAGGCGCAAAAGCTTACTACGATCTGGGGAGAGTTATAAAATATGCTAATGTAGACACGGAGCTAAAACAGGCGCAATAGCTTACTACGATCTGGGGAGAGTTATAAAATATGCTAATGTAGACACGGAGCTAAAACAGGCACAATAGCTAACTACGATCTGAGGAGAGTTATAAAATATGCTAATGTAGACACGGAGCTAAAACAGGCGCAATAGCTAACTACGATCTGGGGAGAGTTATAAAAGTATGCTAATGTAGACACGGAGCTAAAACAGGCGCAAAAGCTAACTACGATCTGGGGAGAGTTATAAAAGTATGCTAATGTAGACACGGAGATAAAACAGGGGCAATAGCTAACTACGATCTGGGGAGAGTTATAAAAGTATGCTAATGTAGACACGGAGATAAAACAGGGGCAATAGCTAACTACGATCTGGGGAGAGTTATAAAATATGCTAATGTAGACACGGAGCTAAAACAGGCGCAATAGCTAACTACGATCTGGGGAGAGTTATAAAATATGCTAATGTAGACACGAAGCTAAAACAGGCGCAATAGCTAACTACGATCTGGGGAGAGTTATAAAAGTATGCTAATGTAGACACGGAGCTAAAACAGGCGCAATAGCTAACTACGATCTGAGGAGAGTTATAAAATATGCTAATGTAGACACGGAGCTAAAACAGGCGCAATAGCTAACTACGATCTGGGGAGAGTTATAAAATATGCTAATGTAGACACGGAGCTAAAACAGGCGCAATAGCTAACTACGATCTGGGGAGAGTTATAAAATATGCTAATGTAGACACGGAGCTAAAACAGGCGCAATAGCTAACTACGATCTGGGGAGAGTTATAAAAGTATGCTAATGTAGACACGGAGATAAAACAGGGGCAATAGCTAACTACGATCTGGGGAGAGTTATAAAATATGCTAATGTAGACACGGAGCTAAAACAGGCGCAATAGCTAACTACGATCTGGGGAGAGTTATAAAATATGCTAATGTAGACACGGAGCTAAAACAGGCGCAATAGCTAACTACGATCTGGGGAGAGTTATAAAAGTATGCTAATGTAGACACGGAGCTAAAACAGGCGCAAAAGCTAACTACGATCTGGGGAGAGTTATAAAAGTATGCTAATGTAGACACGGAGCTAAAACAGGCGCAAAAGCTTACTACGATCTGGGGAGAGTTATAAAAGTATGCTAATGTAGACACGGAGATAAAACAGGGGCAATAGCTAACTACGATCTGGGGAGAGTTATAAAATATGCTAATGTAGACACGGAGCTAAAACAGGCGCAATAGCTAACTACGATCTGGGGAGAGTTATAAAAGTATGCTAATGTAGACACGGAGCTAAAACAGGCGCAAAAGCTAACTACGATCTGGGGAGAGTTATAAAAGTATGCTAATGTAGACACGGAGATAAAACAGGGGCAATAGCTAACTACGATCTGGGGAGAGTTATAAAAGTATGCTAATGTAGACACGGAGATAAAACAGGGGCAATAGCTAACTACGATCTGGGGAGAGTTATAAAATATGCTAATGTAGACACGGAGCTAAAACAGGCGCAATAGCTAACTACGATCTGGGGAGAGTTATAAAAGTATGCTAATGTAGACACGGAGCTAAAACAGGCGCAAAAGCTAACTACGATCTGGGGAGAGTTATAAAAGTATGCTAATGTAGAAACGGAGATAAAACAGGGGCAATAGCTAACTACGATCTGGGGAGAGTTATAAAATATGCTAATGTAGACACGGAGCTAAAACAGGCGCAATAGCTAACGACTATGTGGGGGGAGTTAGTAAATTTTGGTAAGTAATTTTTTTTCCGGTTATACATTTAAGATTTTACTTGGATATAATCTCACTAATTGAACAAAATGTTACATTATATCGTTGCTCAAAATAAAATCCCTTTTAATTTCAAAATCTCCCAAATGTGGGGACTTCTCCCCAGACATACCATAACTGACTGGGGTTCAGTGTTGGCAGTGGTGACTGGTGTTCAGGTGCGAATCCTGTCCTTGTTTTACAAAAATACTCCGAGGAATTAGCTACATTGAGCCCTTTGGCACCGGTGCATTACCGGGAAACATGCAAAACGCATGTCCAACATTTTTATACACGGTTAATTTTGTCATATGAGAATGGTCACCGTGGAAAGTGACACAAATACACTTATTATTGTTTTAAACAAATAATTTGTGAAATAACACAAATTGATCTATTAAAATTTACCTGCGCATACCGGAATTTGAATACGTGATTGATGCACTTGATTTGACCCAAAACATTCAGGACAGAACCAAAACTGCTTTCCACGACACCAGCATAACATCCTGCAATTACGGAGATCAAACAGATTGATATTTATGAATTTATTGCAGTGGTTTTTTCAATTATCATTAAAGCATTTATTGATGTCAATCAGGTAATCGATTTCGTAAACATAGCTTGATAAAAAGCCTTGGAACCATTGATGCGCAGTTACTCTATATTGCTAATACGTAAAGGACATGGCTGGGCTTGTAGAAAGTGATAGGCCAAATACTACAATGGCTTTAAGAGTTGGATCTACGAATGAAATAAGAACATCGCGAATTAAACGAATAATGAACAAAATCTTAAAAGCAAACTCGATCGAGAGCGCTTTAAATCCAGTCATGTTGCTTGGACAAGTTTTGGGATTGCCGGTTAAATACATTCGCGAAAATGACGCCTGGAAGACCAGAGTCGTCAGATTGCTAATGTTGGCTTCATTATTCAATTTCGTTTACTGCTGTTACGACGGGTTGTTTCAAGAGAACACTTATGAAACAAATGCAGACACGTTCTCCCTCATAAAATATTCACTTATGATCAAAGCTTCCGTCGGCTTCATTTCGATTGCGAGTCTTTACCTTACGACATTTTCTGATGCAGCCCATCACGGGAACAATATGAAGCATTTGAACGCAATTTTTGAAATATTTAATATATCCGGAGTTGATCTTCACTATACAAAGATAAAAAGCAGAGTTATTTGTGCGGTAGTAACAAAAATCACATTTTCTTTTTGCATTTATTTGCTACATTATTTGGCTTGGAGGCCAGCTGGCAAAACAACCAACATAAAATTGATGCACTTCCAATATTTTCCTGTCGTTCTTTCGATCGTGATCAGCTTAAAGTTTTCCAATTTAGTAATGGTAGCCAATAGCAGCTTGCAGATTATCAACGCGGAACTAACGCTCATCTACAAAAATAAGTTAACACCTGAAGGAAAAGCAAAGAACTTCAACATGCAAGTTAAGAAAACTAGGAAGCGTCAAAAGGAGACTTTAATGCGAATGGAAACGCGTGAAAGGGATTCAATAGTCCTTCAAAGGTTATCCATGTTCTGGAAGGCTTATGACAAGACCTGTGACTATATTGAGAGTGTTAATGATGCCTATTCTATGAAGCTTCTGATCATATTCACGTCGTCATTTGCGACAATCGTTTACAATTTATTTCTGTTTTTGGCAACAACGGGCTGGGCACTGCGAGACACAAAAGAAAAAACGATTGACCCCTTATTGATAACTTCCATCTTGTTGGCCATTATGCACACTGTTCAATGTTATACGGCAATCAAAAATTGTTCACAATGTAAGGATTTGGTAAGTTAGTGTTCCTTACGTTAGAATTGCCCATCTCGTACACGACTTCCATCATTATGATGCATATCGGCGATGTGTGAATGCGGTCCAGTGCAGACTAACAATCACGATATTCAGGGTCAGACCTTGGGTGTAGGAAAACAATAACCTTGTTGTGGACCCAACTATTGCTGAACTGCCAGGGTTATCTCTCCCTCGGAAGACGTTGATCTCACTGAACAGCACCAGGTTTAATGAAAGTCGCTGGATAAAATGTGAACCTTTTTTAACCCTTACCGAAGCCCTATTAATTTCTCATAAGGCCTATTTAATCTTTGGAGTTGCTGCGTGGAGGGTCTTTTTGGGATCATCGTTTTTTAGATACAGTGGTTTTTGAAGAGATTCATGTTATAAGAGTCATTAAATACAGAGGCCAGTAAATCCTTCCACAGATGGGCCGTTGTACTCAACAACGAACGACTTGTAGAAACACTCGTTAGAAAATTTCAGCCGTGTACAAATTAAGGCATGTTTTCTGACTCGGCACCGGTGCCAAAGAGATCTTCGGAGCATCTTCCATAGGAATATTGATAGAACAAGGAAAGGAGTCTCACTTAACGCCAAGTTAGAATAACCTATCAAACTTACCACCGTTTCTGCACAAAGTCGAGCGTTTAGTCAAGTATTTTGTGGCTTTCGACCAGAAGTGGCTGCCAAAATCAACAGTGGAATGTAACTTCGAAAAATTTCGCTTTCTCCAATTCCCACCTGTTTTCTTTCGCAAATATTTTTTTAATAAAAGTTAGACTAGGAAATTGTGTAGTGTTTATATTCAAGTTATTCTGTCAACAGAAACTTTGTATTTATTTAATGATGATGAATTAATTCAATTATTTCAGGCAGAAAAAACAGCCGCCATTGTCAACAAAATGATGATAACAGAACCAAACCAAAATATCGTAGATGAAGTAAGATATTTATTTTTTCTCTGACTTGTTATTAGATAAAAATTTGGAAACCATTGGTATAGACTGTATGCTCTAGTTCTAGAGCAACATTTGTTCTACAGTGCAGAACCGTGAAAATCATGAGACATTCTGAATTCTTGATTGTTGACAAATCAATTCCAATTTTTAGGTCAAACCTACTAATTTTAGTTATCTGTGCATGGTTTTTTGTCCCCGTGAAATCTGTTTCAATGAACTCAAATTTGCTTTAAATGTAACTGTCAAATTCTAAAATGGAATCTGCTACGTGAATAATTCACACAATTGAATAAAATATAACCAAAAAATTTTAACTGTAGCGATGCTACGAGATTCATCTAGAACGTCATTTTTAGAACGTCAAATTCATCTTGATTTGTCAAGAATCAATAATTCTTACTACCGCGTGATTTTTCACAGGTCTGCGCTAGTAATAAAATAATATATATTTATATTATTTTTTATTAAATATATATTTATTAAATAGGTACTTAATTGCTTGTCTGAATTGTTCATACATCTGATTCCAAAATTGAATATGACACTAAAATTTAAGTTCATTGAACCAGATTTATCGGGGACAAACAACCACGCAGTGTGCAACCATATTTGATGAGGTTATCATCCAGATTGTGGACTAACTAATGCTAGTCTCACACGAGAGCTATACTCTCTTAATATACATGTTTGGGCTTACCGTACCATATCGCTCGCTATATATTTCCATTAGGAAATGATATGGTGAAACAGGCCAAGCCCACATATATTATAACAGTCTTCCTTATAAAGATTCCCTAATACTATATGAGCTATATGATAAGGAGGGCCGTATACTGCTCGGGTTAAAATATTTACTCATAAAAAGATTTTTTAGACTGGCACCACTTGTTCCAATCCTCAAAAAAACGGTCATTTTTCAATTATTGAAGACAATATTAGCGATCTCTAAATGAAAATCTGAAACAGAAAAATCAGAAAAGGATACGAGCACATCTAGGACTCGAACCCAGGACCCTTGTCTTTCCGGGACACAACTCTACCAACTGAGCTAATGGGACCTTATCCCCCTCGGTCACTTTTAACTGTATCATACTTCGAATAAGAACTACCAACATTGTCTTCATGTTTTCACCGCACATTTTTATTGGCAACCATCTTTATGTATGATCGCAAGATTCAACCCGAACTAAATACAATCTAGACAGCGTCTTTTTAGATAAACCTAGTATGATACAGTTAAAAGTGACCGAGGGGGATAGGGTCCCATTAGCTCAGTTGGTAGAGCAGTGTCCCGGAAAGACAAGGGTCCTGGGTTCGAGTCCTAGATGTGACCGTAACCTTTTCTGATTTTTCTGTTTCAGATTTTTGTTTAGAAATCGCTAATATTGTCTTCAATAATTAAATATTACAATTTGAGGTTTTACTCTATAAAGTTATTCCGAAAAATAAAAATGGTCATTTTTTATTTCGCGTTTAGTTGCTAACTTTACATTTCTTCAGATGATATTTTAAATTGCTTCAAAATTTGGCCAATTTGATTATGCGCTCGGTATTTGCATTGGTAAATCGATATTTCAATTTAAAATATTCCTCTGATAGTGTTGCCAATTGGTAATTACTGTTTTTTTTACATCGATATTTGTCAAATCATCCAGATTTTTAACAAAGTCGGTATTACGGCCGGTATACGCAGTACGCATGCGCGTGATTATGTGTAACGTATTCTACTAACCTGTTCTTATCCTTCTGTATTATCTATTATGAGTAAAACGATGAGAGTATAGCGTTCGTGTGAGACTAGATTTAATGTGTTTTATAGCTGCACCAGTTTTCAACTTACCTGCTTCAACGGCAGCCAGAATTCGTCGCCCTAGGACTCTTCCCCATAGACAACACTCTACTGTTTACTGTGGGTATTTTACACAAAATGAACTATTCAGATGCAAAAAAAACTTTTTTGAAAAAAAGAAACGAAGAATAGAACTAATAGATTGTGTTTTAGTCTTCATTACTTTGTACCTTAGACTGTATGGAATACCATGAATTATTTTTGATTTTTTTCATTTTAAAAATTATAACTATTTTTAAAAATTTGTAACATTATTTGCAAGAATAAACTAACAAAGTTATTAACCTTTTGCAGATGGCGGGTTCCGCTACGACGTACTTGGTGATATTAGCACAGTTCTACATTTCCGACTAGGAAGAAAAAATACTATTATATATATACAGGGTTTTCCAATAAGAGGTGTTATTTTGATATTCAATCGTAAAAGATCAATGGTTTAGTTGCTTGTGTGGCACATAGCGCCGTCTTGTTGAAATTAAACGTTGTCCAGATCAATATCATCCAATTCCGGCCATAAAAAATCATTAATCATCTCTCGATAGCGCAATCCATTCACCGTAACTGTTGCTCCAGCCTCATTTTAGAAAAAGTAAGGTCCAATGACTCCGCCAGACCATAAACCGAACCAAACAGTCACACGTTAAGGATAGAGAGGCTTTTCAACAATTTTGCTTGTTGACGAAGCCACCGAGGTTGAAATGGGCCTTATCACTCAAGATGATTTGCATTTGATTCACTCAAGTGAATTTTAATAATTTCAATGTGTTGTTGAAGCGTGTATCGTTCCAGTTTTATTAATGGCGTAGTTTCTACTTGTCAAATGTCAAAAAATTACAGCTTCAAAAGTAACATCTACCGAAATAGCGGGCTATTCAAAATAACACCTCTTATTGGAAAACCTTGTATATTTTTCATTTTGGTAGTAGTTGTAATTTGATGTATTAATAAAAATAAAACAATAATTGGTTTAAAACCACGAAAATCGTTTAATTTATTAATACCGACCGGTTTCGCTTTAGGGTGACTTAGCAGCGGTGCCCGGGTTCTTGGGGTGAGGTTTGTTTAGGTCTTGGCGGCGGATGCGTTTGCCCACCTATCGCGTGGCGGGTCGGATCGGGAGATACTGGTTGAGGGATACCTTTTGGCCTCTCCAGCCGGACTTTATCGACCCATCGCCTTGCATGGCAGTGGGTAGGATGGATTCATACGTCGGTCAATCCTGGACACAGCATCCCCAAAGAATCCAGTTCTTATTCTCCTTCCTTTCCATAAAAAAACCCCATACACAGTATCCCCAAAGATGATATAGGTACAACCATTACAATTAAATAAATAAAAAAATTAAAATAAACAAATTTCGTGATAAAACCAAGTTCATTATTTTTCTTTTTTTAATATCATTTTTATTGCACATCAAACAAATGACTTTATTGAAGCCAAGGGGTCTGAAAACTAATCAAGTAATAACAAATTGTATGTTATATTTTACAGTCTTTATTATTATTATAGCAATTATTTCGTTATTAATATTATAGACACTCTGTATTATTATAATATTGGATCCTTATTTTTAAACTAAATACTTTATTTATTGAACCAATCATGCATTTAATGCAGTAAAATAGAAAAAGCACTAGAAAGGGTATGAATTAATAAATAATTAAATTTTAAAAAACTATTTGGGGAAAAAATAGTATTTTTTTTATTAAATAAGACAGAAAATTATATTTAGTTTATCTTGGATGTGGAAATTAACCCACATTCAGACATCCGATCGAGCTGAAACTCAGCAGATAGACTCGTTGTCGATGACAGCGCATTTTATCATGCTCATACACGCGTATTTTTCTGAAATTGGGTGACATTAAAGCAGTTTAGTTGAGTTAGGACTCTAATAATGGGGGTTTGCTCGACGCTGACATTTTAATTATTTCTGATGAACATTTTACTAAAATCTCAAATGTTTCTAGAGGAATCTCTACGGATGTAAGTTATTTATATTTAAGATTAATAAAAACAGGATATTAAAATTAAAATATTTTATGTAAAACGTTTTGAAAATTTCGTTAAACGTTTTTCAACTATAAAATTAGCTGTAAGCACAAGATTTTATTTTTCTAACTTCCCGAGGCATCCTTTTAAAAATATTTTTGATTTTAGTAATACGTTCATCAGAAATAATTGAAATAAACCCCACGGAAAGATTGATTTTCTAAGCCTGCTAGGACAAAGTCGACCGTAGGTCCATTTATTACGCTGGGCCGCGCGCCGATATTGTTTTTACACGACTACATCACTTATGTCGTTAAGAATCCCGCTTTATTTTATAGATTTGATAGGGCAGATTCAATCGCAGGTCTATCCAATACACAAGGGCCGCGTGTCGCCTATTTTTTGCACGACTGCTTCATTTACGTCGTTAAGATTCTGGCTTTATTTAATGGTTATTTCGTCTTAATGTACGATATAAATGTCAGTCCGATCGGCGTTTGGTGAGGTTAGTAGATTGGTCGAGTCCAGTTCCTGGGTAGGAACGTTCAATCCTCAGTCAAACCAAAAAATAATGTATATATATAAAATGTTGGAGGAACGAACACTGGTTGGGATGGCCGTATTTTAAAGGGCTCTTCCACACAGATAAAGCATGGATAAAGCCTATGGCTTGTGACAGGCGAATGCGATAACACAATTCGTAAGGTTAATTCACAGTCAGCTTACCGGGTGGCGAACGAAATCTGCATCTGGAGAATCATCTATCAGCACTGGAACTGTGATCGTCGTACGGTAGCACTCGTTATTTTTAATTATTATTTTAAAGTACGTATTAAGGGATTATTCCGATAAATAACCGGCGATAGTCTACACATTGGTTTTGACAGGACGAACGTTTTTTGTGCGATTGTCTGCATCTTTTGCTACATCGCTTTCAGCCGTTCCTTCTTCGAGCCCATATAATTTATCCGCATATTCGTTTAATAGGTTGTAAGCTTCACGGACACAATTCTTTTCTTTAAAATTACACGTGCTGAAGAATCCTTTCATTCCAGGCTCCAGCGACAAAATCTTCTTCTTCTTCTGAGAATGTGAGTGGTAATTACTTTTGCCTTTATTATAAGAACGTTTTTTGGTGTCAGCCATCGTTTTTGGTTAATTATTTTGTATGAAATAACAAAGTACCGGTAAAGTACGTGTGTGACAAACGACAATCCATATATATATTTATATATATTATTAATAAACCGTGCTTGCTCATATCGCTAACTGACCATAGATGACGGATTTTGTCAATACCGTATTGATATAAGGTTTTATCGATCTTTCCTCCTAGATACCCATATATAAGGTAATGATATGATTTATTTTGTTTTTTTTTATATTTATTAACTTTCAAAGATACAGTTTTTACTATTAAGTTCCGTTAAACTAATTGACATCAGTTTGTCAACGGGTTATTTTAAGTACATAAAATATACACATAATTACATTAGTACACTTTCACATAACCATTTTTAACATACATTTCCTTCTGAGAGTCAATTCACAAGTTTTTATTGAGTTGGGTAACATGTCGTAAATTATCGGAACGAGTTCTAAATTTCTTTGACCGTGTTTATTCAGGTTTCTGGAAACTACAAATCCTTCGTTTGCAATTAGTCTTGTATTATGAACATTTGTCACTATTTTATTATGTTCAGATTGAGATGTATGCTGACTCGCAATTTTAAACCACAATATAGCTTTAAAAAGATATAGATTAAAAAGAAGAGATACAAAAGACACACGTCCATTTTTACGACAGCATTCATGCACGAATGTCTTGCTCTTATAGACATCTTTAATTTCACTTATTACTTTGGAAAATACAATTTCACTTTTCCGCCTTCCTTTTATCCTTCTCCTTACCCTCTCCAGTTGGGCGTTGGAGCAGTTGGGTCTCTTTTGCGGTTTTCACGCAAAAAGAAAGTTCGGGGCGGTCTGCATCCGGCAATAAATGGATATCGGCTGATATTAATGGTGACGAAACTTTGACATACTTTCCTTTGGAATGGCGTCTTATATTTTCAATTAACTTCTTTATTAAAATATTCTTAAAACTGTTATGGGAAGGGATTAAAAGATTTTAAATCTCGTGGATTATAAACATGTAGAGTTTCTTTTTGATAATGAATAGACCCCGTCAAATATTAAAAAGTTCATATTGAAAATATTGCTAAATCACGTGTTTTTTGTTTGAAAATTTGACTAAATAGAAAATTTATAAATAATACTTTTATGTAAATATGTAGTGCCAGTAGAACAACTCTCAGTGAAAATGTGAAAAAGATAGAAAGGTAACAGTGAATATATTGATGAAATATTGTTAATTTATTAAAAACCTGTTCAAATTATTCGTTTTTCTGTTAAAAGCGGGACTGGAGGCCCATAACGAAAAAAATCACAATTTTCATAACAAACTATCAGTAAAGCACAAATATGTTATTTATTAATTTTTTTAAACGCCTTAAAATGGCTTTTACAATAGAGTGATTACAGAACAAGTAATGTGTACACAAAATATTGTTGCAAGTGATACAGTTGTTAATAGAAGTGCAGTTAAACAATACATAATTAAAAGAAATATCTATTAGTGTAGTAATAGTTGAATGAATACTAGGTTTGTATAAGACCTGACATAAATCGAGGTATGAGGTGTTTATGATAATGAATAGTAATTAATATAAAGTAAATTCTAAGTAAATTCTAGTAATTCATGTACTTCGAGGGGAGAAGTATCACTTGCTCCAGATAAAATTGAAAGGCAAGATAGAGGGTCGCAGAGGGCCGGGTAGGAGACAAATGTCTTGGCTGCGAAATATACGAGAGTGGACCGGCATTAGAAGTGTGGAGGAGCTATTCCGGGCAGCGCAAGACAAAGAGACATTTTCTAGAGTGATCGCCAACGTCGGGGGGACCTGATACGGCACATAAAGAAGAAGAAGAAATTCTATTAAGGCCAAGAATGTTAATTATTATATTTTCCCATCTTCTCCATTATTTTTTTGGTATAAGTCAGAATGTTTTTTGTCGCTCACTATGCAATTGAGTATATTTTGTATCACCTTAGTTTTAGCAAAGTCTTGATTTGACTTGTTCTATTTCATTTCTATTTTCTTATGTTTTCCCTGTTTGTCTCTGCTATACCCTTTACTCTTGCATTGTACACTGTCCCAAATCTAGTGTCGCTTTGTAATATAATGGACGTGAGTCCGTTAATTAATTAATAAATAAATTATTTTTCTTCAGACAAGGCCACCTGCGTAACCACGAGTTCAGATATATTCGGAATGATTAATATTTTATCAGGAAATTGTCATGCAGTCACATTTTTGTGAAACCGTACTCATTTGAAGTTCTTTTAAAAGTTCATTGAACGAGAGTCACAGAAATAGAGATGCACCACCGAAAGTAGTATTTTAAGACAAAAAAATTAGGTTGGAAATAATCTAACGCGTACGTTGGTCACTTGCGCTTATATATATGTAGGCGAATGAATGAAGAGCTGTAGTGCCACGCGTACAAGGATTATCAGTCCAGTTCGTCGGCGCTACGTCGTCGCACAGTGGGCTGAAAATCGGCTTTCATAGACATGGAGACTTGAATTTTCAAGGGTATTAGTTGCGCGTGAGGTTTAAAATTGAATAGCCTTAAATGTGTACCCTTCACCCCCCTTTGTCCCTTGTCCCCTTTCCTTGATCCGGGCCAAAGACAAGGATTATTGTTCAGTTGTTATCGTTGCATCTTACCCGCGAACATTTCGTGTCATATTGAAACCCGCATATGTTGAACTCGGCTGTGATCATTTTGGAGCACAATCGTCCAGTGAAACAGTTTTACCCGCCGCAGTGAATTTCACTGTGTTTTTTGTTTTGTGTTAAGTGTTAATGTTAATTGTATGCAAACTGATAAGAGAGCAGAACCAGCGGCTTAAGGAGAACGAGACCGGGGTAAGTCTTTTGGCCTTTCCTACTCATTTTCCTCTTGCAAAACACTAAGGCAATTCAATTCGTTTTTATTTGTCTTAGTCTATATCGCATCCGCATTACCGCAACCCCCCGCACAATTGCGTACGAAAGAGTTCCGCACAACCATCAAATTGGTCCAATTTCGAACCGGGTTATATTGTATTACTTTCGTTCGCAATTGCAATCTATAATCATTATTTGTACCAAAATCATGGCATTTGCATTATAAATGGGTTAAAATTTAGTCCGTCAAATAGTTATATTAAAAACGAATTACATTTAATTCCTCGTGGCAAATTATAGGTTGACAATAATTTAATCGTGTATGTAGGTACCTGGTTTAACGCAAGGAATCGTATTGTGTAAGTAGGTACTTGTATTCAATACTGAATTCTAATAATACGAGTACATACTTCGCTAGCGTTAAGTACGTAGGTATGTATTAACGACCGCTAACAATAGATAGTAAACAGAATAATAATATTCAGTTGTTATTGAGTTTAATTTGGAAACACATATCAGAAGAATTGTTTACTTTGATCAATTACGCTAGCGTTAATTCAATTATAGCGTTATTTAAATTATAATTAATTATTTGGGTTAATTATTTATTGCTAAATACATAATGGCTACTAAAGAAAAAAAGTTGAAACTACTGACGGCTCAGCGAGATGCGTTAGATGCACGTCTTACTAAGTTATTTGAACTATCAAATAAAATTTCCGACTTGAGTATTCTAGAGGAGTTTCTTTCGTTAGTTGAAACTCTAGACTTGACTAGAAGTAAGTATGAGGACATATCTCAACAAATAAATATATTAAATTTGGAAATCGATTCAAACTTTGAACCTGATTTTGAAAGATGGTTCAAGTTCGACGATATGTACGGACATATCAAAAGAAAAATATCATTAAATCGGGAAAACACTTCGCGGGTGGTTAGTAAACAGAAAAAATGTAGTGTAAAACTCCCACCGATTGAATTGGCATATTTCGATGGGGAAATAAAAAATTGGCCCATATTTTATTCAAGTTTTATTAACACCGTACACAATAACGATACACTTTCGAATTCAGAAAAGTTATATTATTTGTTGGGAAAAATTAGTAACCGTGTTAAATCAACGTTCGCCGGGATCATTTTATCGCCGGAAAATTACGAAATTATTTTTAACTCGTTGATCGATAAATATAACGACAAAAGAGTAATATCTTCTGCATACATCGATCAAATTTTGGATTTTAAATCCTTTGCTGTTGCAAATATTAATAATCTGGAATCCTTCATTGATCATTTTGCGTCAGCTGTGGCAGCCGTTAAAAATGTAAATTTAGATAATTTGTGTGACTTTATTTTCTTACACATTGCATTGAAAAAACTTGATATGGACTCGGTGAAAGGATTCGAAACATACAATCGGGAAAATGAATTCCCCTCGTTTGAAGAATTGGTGAAATTTGTGCGTGAACAAATTAAGATCTTGCAAAGAACCGGTTCTTCAAGAAAATCGGTGGAAAATAAAAGTGAAACGTTAAAACGGTCACAAAAATCGACGCATGCCTATATGAGCGCTGGTAGTGAGGAAAATCGTCAGCCTATTAAATGTTTACTTTGCAATAATTTATCGCATGGAAATTTGTTTAAATGTTCAGAATTTAAAAAATTGACTGTAAGGGAACGGTTCAATTTTATCAAAAGAAAGGGATTCTGTTTTAGATGCCTTAGTGATAGACATAAGGCTAGGGCTTGCAATTCAAATCAAAATTGTCATAAGTGTAATGACAAGTTTCATCATACAATGTTACATTTTGAAGAACAGGGTGCATCACACAAGGGGCAGTCAGACTCTCAAAATGCCCAAAGAATTGAAAACCAGAAAGCTGATCAATTGAATGATCCAAAACCGGGCTGCTCCAATTCTGATGTAGCTTTGTGTACTTTTTCAACTGTTCGATCTCATAATCTAAAGACTCATTGTACTGTATTGCTGGCTACCGCACGAGTGGGAATAATAGACGCACAGGGAAATGAACATCTCGTTAGGTGTTTATTGGACAGCGCATCTCAGAGCAATTTTATTACTCGGGATTGTTGTAGAAAATTAGGATTTTTTGAATATCAACGCCCGTCTTGTTCCACCGTTAAGGGTATTGGAGGTTCGTCTAAGCCCATTACAGGCTCCATACAGACCGAAATTTACTCTCGTTTCAATCGAGCAATAAATTATAACATTACTTCATTGATTGTGAATAAAGTTACAGAGCGCTTACCTACCGCCAAAGTTGATGTACCTTCATTGTCATATTTGAATGACTTACCGTTGGCCGATGAGTCATATGGAGAACCAGGAGAAATTGACATGTTGCTAGGAGCCCAGCTCTTCCCGCATCTCCTGTTGTCAAAAAGGGTTCAAGACCCTTTTCAGAGGCATAATCTGCATGCTTTAGAAACAGTTCTAGGATACGTTATTTTGGGATCAGCACCAACTCGGGTTGAGGATAATGTTAGCGTATCTTGTTGTGCCATGCTAGAAGAACCAGATGATATTTGTCTCAAAAGATTTTGGGAATTAGAAGAGGTAAACGTACCGTCTATTAAAGGTCCTGAAGATCGTGAATGTGAGGAAATATATCAAAGAACAACCACAAGAGATCCTGAAAATGGAAGATATATAGTAACTTTGCCATTTAAAGGGGATGTTTCAACCCTTGGGGATTCATTTGCAATGGCAAAGAAACGTTTTTTATGTCTTGAACGTAAATTGGAAGCCTCTCCAAAATTAAGAGAAGCTTATAATAATATTATCAATGAATATTTAGAGAAGGATTATTTGACTCTCAGCACTTCAAATGAAGGAAATGAGATGCCTTCATACATAATTCCGCACCATGGAGTTGTACGAGAGGATAAAATCACGACCAGTTTGAGAATAGTCCTGGACGCTAGCGCAAAAACAAGCACTTCCGTGTCATTGAATAATATTTTATATAGTGGGGAAAATTTACAGGGAAATTTATTTAATATAATTATGAATTTTCGTGTATTCCCAATAGCTCTTTCAGCTGATATACGCAAAATGTTTTTGTGTATAGGAGTGAAAGATAGTGATCGGAGATATCAACGAATCTTGTATCGCTTCTCGCCCAGCGAAGATATTAAAACTTATGAGTTTAACCGCGTTTGTTTTGGTCTTACATCCAGCCCATTTCAAGCTTTACGCACTATCAGGCAATTGGCCTCCGATGAAGGAGAAGCTTTTCCTGAGGCTAAGAAAATTATTGAAGAATTTTTATATATGGATGATTTTGTATATAGTATGGAAACTGAAGAGGGTGCAAAGGAAACGTCCTCTCAGTTAATCGCATTATTGAAGACTGGCCAATTTGACCTTGTCAAGTGGACCAGCAATTCGCAAAATGTTCTGGAATCTATTCCAGATTCGCATCGCTTATCAGCGATAAAGGAATTTGATGAAGTAAGCATGCATAAAATATTGGGCTTATACTGGTCACCAAATTCCGATTTATTCTCGTTCGTCACTTCTACACCTAAAACAGGTTGTACAAAACGAAATATATTGTCTTGTGTCGCAAAAATATGGGATATTATGGGCTTCATCGCGCCTGTCGTTTTATATGCCAAGCTTTTAATTAAACAATTGTGGCTACACAAATGCGATTGGGATGATGAGCCTCCCGACGATATTGTAAGGATATGGACGCAATTCTGTGAGGAACTTTCCTCACTGAATAGAATACAAATTCCGCGTCATACTGGCATCACGTCCAGTAGCATCGTAACCATTGTTGGTTTCGCAGATGCCAGCGAAAAGGCATATGGAGGTATAGTGTATTTCCATGTCCAAAATCATGAAGCAATTTCAGTACATGTTGCTTGTGCAAAATCGAAGGTTTCTCCTGTGAAAATTGTTTCTCTCGCACGATTAGAACTTTGCGCTGCATTAATACTTGCAAAATTAATGCATAACGTAATAGAAACCTTAGAAAAACGCTTGAAAATTGAAAATATATACGCATTTACTGATTCCACTGTAGCACTTTGTTGGATTCAGTCTTCTCCGCACCGTTGGGGGACATTCGTGGCTAATAGAGTTGCTAAAATTCAATCTGAATTATCAGCTACCTGTTTTAATCATATCGCAGGCACAGATAATCCCGCTGATTGTCTGTCACGAGGGCTTACCCCCAATCAAATTTTAGATCACCCGCTATGGTTTCATGGCCCACCGTGGATGAAATTTAGGCCTGATCGGTGGCCTATTACCACATTTGATGTTACTATGGTGACAGAACTACCCGAACAGAAGTCTATTTCGTTAGTAATGACTTCTGGTCTAGAAGAATATGATATTCTAACCCTGTCAAAGCGCTTTTCCTCGTGGAATAAATTATTACGATGTTTGGTTTACGTATTTCGTTTTCTTAAGGTGTTGCCATATCGAAAATATATAAGTGGGTCAGATTTAGAGTTCGTTGAGCTTAAAATATTGCGCGAAATACAACGAGCGTACTTTCCCGGGGAATTGATAAATCTACAACAAGGAAAGACGTGTAAACCCGTATTTCAACGTTTGAGACCGTTCTTGAATGACGGAATCATAAGGTTGGGAGGTCGTTTAGTTAATTCGGATTTAAATTATGATCAAAAGCACCCCATAGTTCTCCCGCGAAAGGATCACGTTTTAAATTTGTTGGTTGATCATTATCATAAAATTCATTGTCACTCGGGTCCCGCATTATTAATGTCTATTTTGAGGCAAAAATATTGGATACTGTCAGCCCGTAGTTTAATTCGAAATCGAGTACATAAATGCAATTCGTGTTTTCGGCTACGCCCTAAAACAATTGCACCTTTAATGGCGGATCATAGAGATTGTCGTGTCATTCAGTCTATAAAACCATTTACGCATGTGGGTATAGACTTTGCCGGGCCTTTAAGGGTAACTGTATCACGCGGACGTGGAATTCGTTCTCAAAAGGCGTATATTTGTTTATTTGTGTGTTTGACAACAAGAGCTATACACCTTGAATTGGCATCAAGTTTGAGCACCGAATGTTTTCTGAACGCATTCAAACGATTTCTTTCTAGGCGTGGTCCTGTGTCAAATTTATACTCAGACAACGGAACTAACTTTGTAGGAGCCAAGAGAAAATTGAATGAATTGCACGCATTTTCGTCATCTTCACATTTTGGTGAAGAATTCGCAAGTATTTTGGCCAATAATAGAATAAGCTGGCATTTGAATGCGCCAATAGCACCCCACTTTGGAGGAAATTGGGAATCCAATATTAAAAGTATGAAGACTCATCTTTTTCGGGTAATAGGAGATCAGATTCTATCGTTTGAAGAGGCAACTACAGTACTTGCACAAGTAGAAACCATTCTGAATACGAGGCCATTGTGTAAAACGCTCTTTTCAGACCCCTCCGAGCCCCTTGCGTTAACGCCAGCTCACTTCTTAACGACAACTCCCTTAAAACACCTGCCCGCCATAGAAATCGAGAAGGATAATTTGAACCTTCTATCGCGTCATGATTTACTCGATAAATTAATTCAATCATTCTGGAAGCGATGGAGATTAGATTACTTGCATACTTTGCAAGTACGTCCAAAATGGAATACTCCTACTAATCCAGTAAAGGTCGGCTTAGTAGTAATAGTGGGAACTGAAAACGCCCCACCATTACATTGGCCGTTAGCTATTATTGATGAAGTTTTCCCCGCAAAAGATGGAGTAATTCGTGTTGCTCGTGTCAGAACAGTGCTGGGATCTTATATTCGCCCAGTAATACGGCTATACCCTTTGCCAACTCAATAGTAGTCTAGTAGCATTAGGTTTAGTCAATGTAGGTTAGGAAATTTAGGATAACTTTAGGTTATGTTAATTTGTTTATATGATAAATGCCATGACAATGCGGTTTTAAAAGGGGTGATTTCGCACCCTTTCAAGGCGGGGGGGATAGTTGCGCGTGAGGTTTAAAATTGAATAGCCTTAAATGTGTACCCTTCACCCCCCTTTGTCCCTTGTCCCCTTTCCTTGATCCGGGCCAAAGACAAGGATTATTGTTCAGTTGTTATCGTTGCATCTTACCCGCGAACATTTCGTGTCATATTGAAACCCGCATATGTTGAACTCGGCTGTGATCATTTTGGAGCACAATCGTCCAGTGAAACAGTTTTACCCGCCGCAGTGAATTTCACTGTGTTTTTTGTTTTGTGTTAAGTGTTAATGTTAATTGTATGCAAACTGATAAGAGAGCAGAACCAGCGGCTTAAGGAGAACGAGACCGGGGTAAGTCTTTTGGCCTTTCCTACTCATTTTCCTCTTGCAAAACACTAAGGCAATTCAATTCGTTTTTATTTGTCTTAGTCTATATCGCATCCGCATTACCGCAACCCCCCCGCACAATTGCGTACGAAAGAGTTCCGCACAACCAGGTATTTTTTTGGCTAGAAATGGATACTGCTGATCACATCAGTATGAAGAAATTGCGTGTGCAAATGAAGGAGTTTTTTAAGAAAAATTTGTATGGCACTGACATTAAAAATGAGGCTGAAAAAAGGCTGAGGCTGTTTTTTTTCAACTTTGAGGATTTAAAAAAAAATCGCACATTGCGCCACAGTACGAAGTATGTCAAAAAATACAAATAAATAGTAGTATATCTGTGTGTGAGGATAGAATGGCCAACCTTATGATTCCAGAGATAGCCTCATTTTTAATGTCAGTGCCATACAATTTTTTCTTAAAAAAATGATAACTCCTTCATTTGTACACGCAATTGCTTCGTACCAAATTTTATAGCATAGTAATGATCAGCAGAATCCATTTCTAGCCAAAAAAATACCCTTGAAAATTCAAGTCTCTATGTCTATGAAAAGCGATTTTCAGCCCACTGTGCGTCGGTCGACCGACACTATGCGTGGCACTATTTCCAGTTTTATTTTTGTGATGACAGCACAAAATGTGACATTGCTTTTATATATCTTTCATCATTTCAGATGATCACTTAGTCATTTTCGAAACTTCCAACATTATTAATCCTTTAATCTTAAATTACTTTCTCATTTGTGGTAAAGAGCGTTTAAAGTTATTAATACTCCGAAACCAAATTGTTAATTGTTATACCTTTATTATTTCACACTTAACTATCATAAAATAAAATATGGATACTGCAAGAACAGCACTGGAGAGTTTTGTTTACATTTAACCACCACTGCAGGGCAGCATACTCGCGGTGCCGGAAAGGTTCGAACCAAGCCGAACCAAGTCGAACCAAGTCGAACTCACGATGCCCTCTCTGCATCACGCACCTCCCCACAACGAAATCAAACACGCTTTGATTTCGCGTTTGTATTAGAGGTGAGACGTATTTATCGTACCCAGTAAAAGAACCGGGTATTTCCATGCGATACTTTGTACTTGTGACAGATCTCCAAAATACCTGGTTCCAAAATACTCATGAGTATTTTATACCGGGACTAAATATTTTTAATAGGTACTTTTACCAGGTATTTTTAATTGGTATTTTTGATGGGTATTTTTAGTAGGTATTTTTGATGGGGATATTTGAAGGGTATTTTTGATGGGTATTTGATGACATGATATTTTGCCATCGGAAAAATATGAGGAAGTTTGGAATTTCGTAGCTACCCCCCCCCCCCCCCCCCATGGATTTAGAATAATAAAAGGGGGAGTCAAGCTCACTTAGAATATTTGTGGGGAATATATGGGCTGAATTTATGATTAGAATTACGTATTCTGAATCAATCCTCATTTCGGTATTAAATACTTTTAAGTATTTTGTCACCGGTATTTTTCTGTACCTGTACTCATTGTACCCAGTAACGAAAAGTACTCATAGGACCCACCTCTAGTTTGTATGGGCCTGACAACTCTATTATTATATAAATCTATGTATATACACGGTGTCCGGAAACTCGTAGTACAAGCGGGAAACTGAAGAATCTACACCACATGTGGAACCCAAAAAAACATAAAGTTTTTTGATTTGAGCATTTTCAAAAAAAAAAAAAAAAACCAAAAAAATATATTTTTCGGCTATTTTAGGGTTAAAGTTTTTTCTGGTGTTTAGGGTTGAATAACAGATGTTTTAACCCTGCAGAGCAGAAATATTTTATGATTACACCGGGTTAAATGAAGGGTGATTTCAAAATAATGCTTCAAATCCGAGTTTCTTCATTTGTTTTACTTTCAAATAGTTTTAATTAGTTGGGTACTTTGATCTTCAGTAATAATTTATAACAATTTGATTAAAAAAAAAAAAAATAAAAAATAAAATCAACTTCAAACTCGATTTACTCGATAACGAAAGCTCAAATAAAAAAAAAATATACTACAAAATCGACTCCAAATGTGATGTAGATTCACCAGTTTCCCGCTTGTACTACGAGTTTCCGGACACCCTGTATATATATGGACGTTTTACACGACGATTTGTCTTTTCGTATGGATTTCGGAACGTGTTCTATTTGCGTACCGATTTTCGTACAATTTAAGATGGCGGATATTATTTGACATCATCTGTCTTTGTTTTGGCGTGTTTGTACCGCGCGCCGCCCCGGGAACCATTTATTGGATAACCAACACCCCTACCATAGGTCACCCCAAATGGCTCGCTACGTCTGGTTACTTAGCAGGGTTGTCGGGGTTCATAGGGTGAGGTTTGTTTAGTTCTTGGCGGCGAATGCGTTTGCCCACCTATTTCGTGGCGGGTCGGATTGGGAGAGACGGGTCGAGGGAGACCTTTTGACATCTCCAGCCGAATTCTCTCTCGACCCATCCCCTTGCACCGCAGTGGGATGGATGGATTCATACGTCCGTCACTCCTGGAGACATTGATCCCCAGATTCCTTTCATCCCTTATATCTTGTTTTTCTTCCCGGAACTTTATCTTCTTCCTTTCTCTAAATAGACCCTCCACACAGTATCTCCAAAGACGAAACAGTCCCTGAGAGAAAATTTTCCTCAGGGCCTCCTGTACGGAGCTAAAAAAATATCTGTGAACAGTAAACTTCACGTCCAAAAAAGTATATTTCTAATAAGTTTATCTTATTTAAATTGTAAACAAATTTGCTCTGAAATCATAAGATTTGTAAGTTTATACTTATCATGTGAAATTGATGCATGTTTATTTCGTTTTGTGTTGTTTTAAATATTTTTGTAATTTGACGAGAAAGATGAGAGATGTAACTCAGACACTTATGCAATCAAAGATGAGGTTCATTTATAATAATTTTCATTTTGAATTCAGTTGAATTCGCGAATCTAAACTCAACGTTTCTAAGTTAAACATTCTACTGTGACCTAGTGGTAATAGAGCTTGACGTAAACTTTGGGTTAGACTTACATTAAGACAAGACAATACCCTAAGACAAACCCAGAATCTTAACGACCTAAGTAAAGCAGCCGTGCTCAAAAATATGCGATGCGTGATTCTGGTGTATTGGACAGACCTGCTGTTGAATTTGCCCTATCAAATCTTTAAAGTAAAGTGGGAATCTTACCGATAGTGATTAAGTCGTGTAAAAATGCGTAATGGATGGACCTACGGTCGAGTTTGCCCTAGCAGGCCTAGAAAATCGATCTTTCAGTGCGGTTTATTTTAATAAATTCTGATGAACGTATTACTAAAATCACAAATATTTCTAGAGGGATCACTAAGGATGCAAGTTATTTATATTTAAGATTAATAAAAACAGGACCTTGCGATTAAAATATTTTATGTAAAACGGTTCGAAAATTTTATAAAACGTTTTTAAACTATAAAATTAGCGATAGGCATCAGATTTTTTTTTCTAGACGTTGAATTAGTAACTTCCCGAGGTATCCCTCTAGAAACATTTGAGATTTTAGTAATAAGTTCATCATAAATAATTAAAATGTAAGCGTCGAGTTATGAGAGTCTTATGCCGTCAGTGAAATTGTGAATACTTTTTTTTTTACGTTTCTGTGGATAAGATTTGATCTTTTTATTGTGATGATAATAAAAGTGATTATTTTTTGGAGATCGGATAATTATTGTAATCGATTGAATTCGGGTTTCAATATTCGATTATAAAATATGGATTGAAGACGAAGATAATACCAATAATTGAATATAACTCACATTGAGCGAATACAAAAAAAAAATTCTACGTTTTATAAATTTTAAATTAAACATCCCTGTCGAAGACTTAAAATACAATTTCTTATTAAATACTCTAAAAATACATACATTAGAAGATAGACGAAAAATAAACGATTTAACGTTCTTATTCAAAATACTTAACTCTAAATTCGACTGTTGTGAACTCCTGCAACTTATAAACATACATACACCCACAGTAACAACACGACAAAATACAATATTCTACAGCAGCACACATTAGCGTAATTACATTGCCCACTCTCCGATACAACGACTTCACACCATGGGAAATCATTACTTGGGTGATGTTGACATATTCAATACCAACTTGGCAAGTTTTGTTGATCATTTAAAACATTTATTTCAACAATACTCCTAAACACATCATGTAAACCTACAAATAGCTGTAATTTTCTGTTTTTGTTTATTGTGTTTGTATGACTTGTTGCATAGCTTTTATCAAATGTAATTTTATTCTTATTTTTTATGTTTCAAAGTATCTGTCAAATTAAAATTATACTACCAACCATGTAAAAGCCCTCTGGGCGTTAAAAAAATAAAATAAAAAAATCTGAATGAAACATGAAGTCTATCAGAAAGCGGCCTGCAGTCCCGTTTTTAACCGATAATTTGAAGAGCTTTTTTAATAAATCAGTACTACTCATTTTTCTCCGCGCACTGTTACATATTCGCTAAATACTGTTGCACGACATCCGAGTGTAAAGTTCTTAAATACGGTATATAATCATCTCATTCTAACCCAATTCATTATTGCATATAATTAGTTAGGTGTAATAAATTAATACAACCAGAATAATCTGGTAGTAACCGAAGAGACCCAGAAGTTAACGCTGTTTTCTATACAAATGTCACAGTTCATTTTTAATGTCTGTGTGATATATTTTTAAATATTTGGTTACCAGGAAAAAACTCTTTTTAATCATTTGAAACACGAACTATGTTTATGTAGGCAGTAAATATATATCGCGTTCAAATATTATTTCAATGGGATATATATGTATAAATAAGAATGATAGAGGGAGCGAGTTAATATTTAAAAAAAACGATAATAATAATTGTGAAAATATTTAATAAAACACGATTCGTTTGAAATAGGACGAAAACCTCACGAAAAATGCTTTAGTTGCATTTAAAGTAACACTGTGGATTTTTTCATGCTTATAACATATTAAATAACAGAACAAAACGTGTTTTTAATAATTTTCGAAGCTTATTTTGCGATTTTTTTATATCGAGGCAATTATATATAATTAAAGTTTCGACATAACAAATGTATTGATATTATCTTCAAAAAAACATATATATTTTTTTAGAACTTAAAAACTTAAGGCGATGCCATACGTAGTAATGCAAAATCATGTGTTTTTAGTTTGAAAATTTGGTCGCCTAGAAATGTTTCAGATGCTTTAATTAAATACTGCGAGTAGAATACATCTTGGCCTTTGAAATAATCGAGTATTTTTTAGATAAGTCTTTTCATAAGCACAGAAAAAAATAATGTAAAGGCCTATGAAAACTGCTTTAATGTTCAAAATCTCTTACTTACGAACCCATTTTCGGCTATGATTTTATTGTATAATGTGGCAAATTAAATTATTTATAAAATGATCGAGAAAAAATTAAATATTTATGCCTGGACATCCACAAAATAAAATAAAAGGCACTCTTTGGCCATGTTTTTTTCTTGCATCTATCAAAACAGGCGGATGGTGTTAAGCGGGAATTTAAAACTTATCGCCATCTACGTAAGGGTTGTTATTGATAGCGGCTCAATTTAAAATATTACACGACGTAGTGCATCGCCTTAAAGAGATAACGAGAAACTTGATATAAAGGGGTAGAAATTGAAAACTAAAAAATGCCTTTTGATGCTGTTTTTTGACTGGTGTAAAAAATGCATGATTTCTATCAATTTTTAAGGTTATTGCATCGCCATTTTTACAATAATTCCACACTGGATGCCCGGATGGAAAAAATTCACTCAGGGCTAACGTTATATTTGAGGATGCTGCGTGGAGTCTATTTTTAAGAAAATAAAGGAGAGAAAGCTTTGGGTGGGTATGAATGTGGTCCAGAAGGCCGTATAAATCCATCTCTCCTACAGTACTGCAAGGCGATGGCTCGAGATAAGTATTGCTGGAGAGGTCAAAGAATCTCCCTCAACCAGCCTCTCCAATCCAGCCCGCCACGCAACTTATGAGCAGGTGCATCCGCCGACAAGACCAGGACAAACCTCACCATATTAACCCGGGTACCCTTGCTAAGTCACCTAACGTACCTTTTCAATTGGATTGAACAGTGGCAAAAGTCTTTTTTACCCAATAAATTTATCTATAAATAAACGTATAATAAATTTAATTGCGCAGCTTCTGATCCAGTTAATGCATTTTAAAACGTGAATTTGACAAGCAAATGGATGATGTTTGTATCAAAATTTAAGAAATAAAATACTGTTCAGTTAAAACCAGTTTGCTTCAGTGATATAAACAAAATGGTGGATTATACGAAATTTCGATTTGGAATTTTCCTTCTCGCGACAGTGGCAGTGTTTGTGAAATGTGACAGCGACAGCCGACAGTTTGAGAAGCAGTCCATCTATTACGGAATAGCGCTGATTGCTACCAAAAATGGCTCAGATTCCGAATGCATCAAGCAGCTAACAGATATTGAAGAGGGTATAAGAAACACTGAGAGATGGGCTGTCAAATGTAAGTAAAAATAATAAGTTTCATCATGATATCAATATATCGTTAAAACGATATTAAATTTAGTTTCATCATGATATCAATATATTGTTAAAACAATATTAAATTAAGTTTCATCGTGATATCAACATGTTGTTGAAACAATATTAAATTAAGTTACATCACGATATGAATATTTTGTTGAAAGAATATTGAATTAGGCTTCGTCGTGATATAATCAATACACTGTTGAAAGGATATTAAATTAGGCTTTATCATGATATCAATATTTTGTTGAAACAATATTGAATTGAGCTTCATCATGAGATCAATATATTGTTGAAACAATATTAAATTAAGCTTCATCGTGATATCAATATGTTATTGCAACAATATTAAATTAAGCTTCATCATGATATCAATATATTGTTGAAAAAATATTAAATTAAGCTTCATCTTGAGATCAATGTTGATTGACGAAAAGCAATTTATTAATTATTTCTGAGTCTATAGCGAGAATGTTTGAATGAATATTGAACTAAGTGTTGAACTGAATGTTGAACTAAATGTTAAACTGAATGTTGAACTACAGCACTTTCGTGAGTCAATAATAATTCTTCGCTGTAAAATAAAATAAATAAATGAGCTTCCTAATTTATGTATAGTGCTAGACGCCTCTGGACGACCCGAGGGTGGTTTCTACTGGGGAAATAACTACTGGCTGGGCTCAAAAAGCCAGTGCGGCCTCTCAACCTCGCTGAGGAGGCCAAACATCAGTCCAGACGTGCTGCCCTATACCGAAGATAGTCCTCAGACAGTGGCAGCCTTCCAGGTGGCCTATTTCGCCGCCTATTTCTATCATAACTCAACGTTCCAGATATTCACGCATTGGGATAACGAGGTAACTTTTAAGCTAATAGATTTTTCTTCATTCTAGCATTCTTGAGTTCGGTTCTGCAGTTGTTTTCTTTACACTAACTAAACATAGGAGACATTGAGGTAAATAATCTCCTTCAGGGCCTATGTACTCTTTGGGTACGCTGTGTTGAGGATATTTAAAGTAAAGGAAAGAGAAAAAAGTCCTAGGAAGAAAAATAGATGAATCTGATGGCCAGTGTGTCCAGGAATCAAATCGCCAAACTGAGGACTCGTGGGATGAGGTTTGTAAAATTCTTGGTAGAGGATGCATCTACCCACAAACTGTGTGGCGGGTCGGATCGGAGGAAGCAGATTGAGGAAGACTCTTTAACCTCTCTAACTTGTCTCTCTCAACCCATTGCCTTGCACTGCAGCGGATGGATTTATATGTCACCACTCCTGGACACACTAACAACCCCTAAACTACGACCCACACCACACACCTTTTTCATTCCCAGATCTTCCTTTATCCTTTTTTTAAATATACCTTGCCCACAGCATCCCCAAAGAAGACATAAGCCTTGAGGGAAATTGTTTTCCTCAGGGACCCAGTGTATGACATTGATTCCCATTCAAATCTACATGGAAGGCATTTATTAATTTTATTACAATCCAAAATTACGTATGTATCAGCTAAAGTTTTAAAATTAGAATTTTTTTCAGACGAAGATGACTCTTGGACTTTGCCTGCCATTAGTTTGCAGAGAAGATGTTATAAGTGACCTTCTGCAGGAGTATTTTGACTCCGGGGTTCTCAATTACCAACAGTTGTACAACGCGTCATTTAAGATGGACAGTGTGATTAAAACTGGAGAAGACTTATCATGGATATATCATCCGATCGCAATCATATTTATGTAAGTATATTGTTAAACATACATAATGGATTGACTTCCGAAGACCATACTTTCGGCATTTAACTTTGGACTTAGACCCCCCTCAAATGTGTTAATTTTTGCCAGTGATAAATGAAACAAATGTAGATGTATTGAAGAAGCCTGTTGACTGTTGCCAAGCTATTATCCAACGGTGCACAGACTATCAAAATGTCTATGCGTGTGGTGGAAACTATTGGTTCATACCACACTTTTATCTGTGATTTTTATTAAATATGAAACAGTTTTAAACAATCTGAACTCTAAGTTTTCATCCAATCTCATCCATGAGTACCCTCCGTTTCTCTTTTCTATCCGAGGGCGTTGTTATTGAAATCCAACGGTTATATGTCATTTGCGCAAAAGTAGGTGAACTTAGGTACTCCCAATCTTAGGTGCAAGAGAAATTAAAAACAAAATGAACTCTTTTTTTGGTTATAATGCCGTGTTGCGTTTCCTTCTTCTTTAGCCAATATTAAGAAACTGTGTTACAGTGTCCATCATCAGGACAGATTGTGATGAAGTTTTATGTATGTAGAAGTGGGACTTTGTTGCAAGCGTTAATCCTCTTAATATGGTTTTCTGGGTTTTGTTTTGGCATTGTTGTTTAATACTGTTGTCACGAAGCAGATCTCTCAAACGCATTTTAAAATCCCCGCGAAACTAACCTGACGCGCACATTCTACTGCGCACCAACGCCAGGCCCCAACGGTTTTTGTAACCAGCGGCGACCGCCATTCCAAATCTAGCCTTGGTCTCAACAACATGTGCGGTTTGCCACTATAAAACCGTTCTCGGACGCTGAGTGCCAGACCCCGTTCCCGCAACATTACTTAAGTCTAGCACGCGCCCGTTTTGCGCGTGTAGACGATCACAACCTTGGTTACCACTCCACAATGACTGTGAGTAACACCTCGATGGCCTCGAAACTCCTGAATCCCCGGGGACAACTCATGTAAGCGTACACCAAACCTTTATCCCATTATGTGCCTTCTTTTAATGTCTGTTAAACACGTCAGCAAATACTAGAAAGAGATTGTTCAATTCAATCAGCCAGGAAATAATTTAGGATGTATACTGTGTCCCCATTTTGTGTTATACAATGTACCTGTTGACTGTAAATACACTCATTTTTCATTCCCATAGGACTTTAATTTGACGAGGGAAGTGGAGTCTAGATTGTTGAATGTCCCCCGTGTAAAGGTATTCCTTGCCGACCCTAACTGAGCTGAATAATTAGATTATCATGATTCTACCACTGACAATGCCAAAGCCGGCACTAGCGCTCTGCGTGATTCTCAACGCTGGCCCATAACGGGGGGAGCTCCAAAATCAACACTGGCGCCCTACGCCAATTCTCAACACTGTCTAAAAATACGTGAGATACCTCAATGCCCCTGAGGTGATAACTTACAAAAGCGGCGCTATAAAAATTTTCCAATATTATTATTATATTATAATAGAATTACCTACCTAGGTTATTCGGAATATGCGGAACACTTAGATCAATCTTCTGATATGTATATTCCACAGAAATATGATAGGTCTGCATTTAAATAAAAATATGTCCAAGTTATGTTACAAAAGGTGTATCGAAAACTGCGAAGAATTGGCAGCAGCTAATCCTCAGAACATTTATAAATTTGCGAACATGCTCAATAATAATGACTCTAGTATTCCGTCAAACATGTATTTAGATAATAAAATGGCCGATACCCCCCAAGAAGTCGTCAATCTGTTTGCTGAATTTTTCAGCAAAGTCTATGATACTGCAAACAACTCTCCATTATTCGATACAACTACAGCTAACAATGACAACAAGATCGATTTTAGCCAATGTATATTCAAAGAAAGCGATATTAGAACTAAATTAAAATCCCTTGATATTAATAAATCGGCTGGTCCCGATAACATTCCTCCAATTTTCTTATCAAAATGCTTATCAGTTTTAACATTACCTCTAACTAAACTTTTTAACTTGTCTCTAAAAATTGGCACCTTTCCACAAAAATGGAAAACCAGTTTTCTATTTCCAATCTTTAAGAAAGGAAATAGATCAGATATCTCTAACTATAGACCTATATGTATCCAATCGTCAATCCCTAAACTATTTGAATCTGCTCTGCTTTCTAAACTCTCGCCTGAGATTAACAAAGTTATTTCACATCGTCAACATGGTTTCATGGCAAATAGATCTACTTTTACAAACTTGATGATCTATCAGGAATACCTATTTAATACAATGCAAAAGCGTCTTCAAACAGACGTAGTGTATACTGACTTTAGTAAGGCATTCGACAAAGTCTCACATAAAATTCTCATACATAAACTTAGTGCCCTTGGAATAACAGGGAATATTTTGAGATGGTTTGAGAGTTATCTGCATAAAAGAAAAATATGTGTTAAACTCAACTCACACTATTCACACCAGTTCGAAGTCTTTACCGGCGTCCCACAGGGGTCTCATTTAGGACCAGTACTATTTTTATTGTTTATCAATGATATAACTACGGTTTTTGATGGAGTCATGATTCTCTTATTTGCAGATGATCTCAAAATTTATAAAACCATTACAAATATTCATGACTGTTACGTACTACAATTTAATCTTGTGAGGCTACAAGAGTGGTGCACCCACAATGAACTATTTCTCAATATTGATAAATGTCAAACGATAACTTTTGCCCGAATCAAAAATCCCATTACGCATCAATATAGCATCAACAACATTTTCCTAAAAAGAGTTGAGAATATTAAGGATCTTGGTATTATTTTTGACAGGCAACTAACATTTGTTCCTCATATAAACGAAATAACCAACAAGGCCATGAAATGTTTGGGTTTTATATTAAGGACAGCGAAAGATTTTAAATTAATAAATTCCTTCAAACTGCTATTCACTGGTTTAGTTAGAAGTAATCTAGAGTATAACTCAACAATCTGGTCTCCATTTTATAAGATTCACCAATTAAAAATTGAAAGAGTGCAACATAAATTTCTGCGATTTATTAATTATAAATTAGGAATTCCAAACGAATATCTTAATTACACTTTCCTCATGAACTTACTAAATTTAACCGATTTATCATTGAGACGCACAGTGTGCGACTTAGTATCTCTTTTCAAAATTTCGAATGGCAGACTGGACGCCATTGATTTGACGAGTCTTATATCGCTCCGTGTACCTACGCGCGACACTCGACAGACCGCTCTATATAATGTTCCCATATCTGCTAACAATTATTTTCAAAACTCACCTATTCAAAGACTTCACATACTCGGTAATAAGTATAGCTCAATTGATGTTTATCATCACCAATCAGTATACAAACTAAAATACAGTATACTAGAATGTTTGTAACAGATTCATAATTTTTTTTTCAAACGCATATTTTATTGTTTCATTAACTAAGCTTTGTTTTGTAAAATTCCCAATCGGGCAAAATAAAGATTGATGATTACAAAGATGGTTTACAACAAACTGTAGTGTTTATCTTTATAATAATAATAACAAACTTACTTGTCTTGTGTGTATTACCTACTTACATTATTGTACTCTTGTAACTACACTATATTTATATAAACTTATCGAACTCATTGTCCAAATTCCAATAACACCGTAACTATATACTTGAACTGTATCTACTTAACTACCTACCTATATCTGTTATATTTTTCTCAAGTATTAGTTTAACCTATGTTCTGTAAAATATTCAACCGACGTACTTTGTACAATAAACTTTGCTTGCTTATGTTTATAAAATAATAACACCATAACAATAACCCTACACATTGTTATGTAAGTTCATACTCAATTTATTATGCTATGTAATTAAAATATTTTATAATGCTACTGAACAACAAAACCCATAACATGTATATGTAAAAGCCTTCTAGGCGTTAATAAAATGAAATAAATAAATAAATAAAATGAAATAAATAAATAAATAAAATGAAATAAATAAATAATTAGAATAAAATCCCTACATATAATTCTGTCCCTCTCTCCCACCCACTAAAATCAAAGTTGATGTTGTATCTCTCTTCTAGTCATTAGTATTTATTTATTATGTTCATACAGCCCTATCAGTTCGAAATAAATTGACAAAAGTTGGCTGATTTATTTTTTAATAAAAATTATTTACAAAAAATAAATCATTTATTTGGCTAAATAAATATTTTATTTAATTTTTAATTATATTTTGGTCTGTTTTTAGAACCAGTACGTTGATGATAGCAGTTTTTGTCGTGCTGGGAACTGCATATGACCTGATCATATACCAACCAGCCTTGGGGGCTGTGGAAACGGCGAAAAAAGAAGCCTCAAAACGTGCAGAAATCAAATCAAATACAGGAGTACCGCAAGGTTCTGAAATCAGACCCTTTTCGGAAGATAATACAGAAGAAGTTGTAAAAAAGAAAGAATGTTTGAAACCTGTTCTAAACATTTATGAGAAGATTATTATAAGTTTCAGCTGGTATACAAATTTTAACCAGGTTTTTACGATTGATCCATCTCCAGGAGTATTGATGCCAATCATAGGAATCAGGTAAGTCACACATAAAAATGTTACGATCTCATTTTTCCTTACCCAGTTCCTACCACTCAAGATTTTTTTTCTCCATCAGATAGAATTTTTGTTACATACTCTACAAAAATGTAGTGTTGTCATTTGGTTGTAGTTTTAAGACCGACTATCAGATCAAGGTGTAGATTGAAGTTATTATAATCCAGTTAATGTATTTTTAAGGTATTTCCGTAGATGGCGTTACTTACACCATCTGACAGAGACAGCATGTCGGCTGTACCCGATGCTAACTGATCCCTAGGTATCCAGCTCAGTTTCACTTGATTCCCTTGTAAGAATAACTCATAGCCACTGATAGAAAGGACGTATTGACATACTGCTAGAGATTCATTGTTATCTTAAATACTCGTAATGTTGACGACCCAAAGAATGTATTGAATACTCAAGATCTTAAGTATATTCGTAATGGACAACAATATATTGTACCATCTCACACCTAAGTACAAATAGTGGTGCTGAGCCGTGGTCGTTCTAAGAATAGGGATGGCTATTAAGCCATTAGTTTTGAATCTATTGCTTATGTTTTATCTGAGGGGTGAATTTTATGTATAAAATATTCTTTATAAATTTGAAATAAGCCGATTTATACAATTCTGCGATAGATGGTACATTAAATTCCAGAAATATCTCTAAAGTAGGGAAGTCGTATGGTTTCCTAAGGATTATTATTATAATTATTCTTTGAATTGTAATTATGGGCTGTAAGGAAGCCTTAAAAGCCCCTCCCCACCCAATGATCCCATACTGCAAAATCAATGTATAAACCTTCCGGAAGAAATTCTCTAAAAGGTTTTGAAAACTCTATCAAAAGATTTTATTTTATATATATTTTAGCTGACCAGCGTTGCTGGGGGTTATCCTTAGGAAACAGATATATACAACATTTTCTGTAGACCTTTTTCAGATATACAATTCCGTAGTACATTATTTTGATGTATCTCATAAGGTTTAGGCAGCATTAGCAATGTAAGCGCCAGAAAATATTGTTTTATTACTTGATTAGAAAACATCGACATTTCGAGAAAAAAAAATCTCAAAATTATAGTGAAAACCCTATCAAAATTTTTAGGCTTTATATATAGATAAACTTATTATTAAATATACTAACTTATTTACTTTCAGATTTTTCTTGACCATATTTGTGATCATCGCCCACAGTTACCTATTCGTGATGAGTTACTTTATAAATCGAGCCTACGGAACATTTCTCAACTACTCGTACCTGGGTCAACTATTCTCCAATTCCTCATACTATGTCGATGTCTACTTTTTACTAGGGTAGGTACTGAATTAAACTTACTTCGTTTAGTTCATCAAGAAAGTGAAGAAATAATGGAGGGCGCTGCGATCTTTTAAATGGTTTTCACTGGCAACAACAAGATGGTTCAAAAGAAAATAATGTAACTATCAAAATTCAAAAATTTGTGGTACTTCCTGAAATGAGATATTTCTACATAATGGTCTAACAAATTGAATTTTAGAACATTGTATGAGATAATTCCGTTTTATATTATAACACCTCCCAAGAACGCCGCCGTACAATATTAAGATAGGGTAACTACATCGCCACCTGGTTGGGCAGCATTGTGAGGTAGGTCAACGTAGGGGCATTCAGAAGGGAGTCTTGAAGAGGCCCGGATTATATCAAGGAGAAAAAAAGATGCCTGTATCTAGTTCCAAATGCAAACCGATTTATACAAAAACGAGTTGAAAAATGACCCGTTCTCGTGAAGACGACGGCAACTTCACCGTTGAACAAGGGATCAATGCTGTTACTCATTCAAGCAGGCCACATTGAAATACTCTTTGAACAGACTCAGCATGCCTCTGTTCATTGGATATGGCAATCGGTGTGTTAAGAGCGTGGAAATGTTTTTTTGTTAAGGCGAAGCTTAATGCCAAATCACTATTTTGATTAATCTTTATAACGAATTGGTGTACATTATGAATACCAAAAAATATGCTTTAGATAAATTGAAAGTTTTCCTATCGTTTCGCTTGAGTAGGATACAAATAGAAAATTAAATTACTCAATAAAAAATATAAATGCAAACTACTAAAAAATATATTTTTTCAATAGAAATGTATGAACGCGTAAAGGAAACAACATTAAAAAATACAGTATTGTAGCTAAGATTGTCTGTGACAGTTTCACTTGATTAACTATTTTGCTTTCTTATAAAATTATTTACAAAATAAATAAAAACCGATTTTGTGCTGGAAATCGAACGTTTCTAGACTCCGTTTGTCCAGCGATTTTAATGCCTATTACCTAAAATATAAGGTATACCAAGAATATATACATTTTTGGCTTGTAGCTTCCTCTTAATGTGCATATTACATCAAAAAAGCCATTTATTGAATCCAAACTATAGCATTTTTTGAAGTAAGTACATATCTAAAACTTCAAGAAAAACTAAACTATGTCATTTTCCCTGTCCAATATTAAAATATCAAATTCAGGAGTCAATCATAATCTCACATTTGAAACTACTATAATTTGTTCTTAAATCGGTGTTGCTATGGTAATGGAAAAAAACCAGCACTTTCTTGAATTGACTGATGTATCTAATTATTATTGAATCAGTGACACCTAATATTAAAAGTAAATTGTATTTTTTAGAGGATTTTTGATGTTCCACGGGGCTTGGAGGTCAAAGGAACTAGCGGATAAATCCAATCACACTTGTGGAAAGCTATTCCAACTGTTTCGGAAAGCGGTCGCCAAAAGATTCCGGAGGTACGTAACATGCCTATTGTTGGAAAGTAAGAGCTTAACAGATGCACCCATAGAGGGCAGTGCATAGAGCTTGCGTGGAAGTCCGTAAGATGGCAGCTAGTGGCCAGTAGTCGCCAGGGCCAAGGAGAATGCTCCCAGACAAATTTACTGTTCTCAGATCTCAATTAGCCAGCTTCTAGTTAGGTCGACTATCGATTCACCATCGAAGTATTAATAAATACCTGATTTACCACAAAGAACCGATTATTTATAATCTCCTTCCACGACGGGTTGGAGAACTGTTTATGGGAACACAACACCTATGAAACTAAAATACATCATTATATGGAGTAGTTATATCAAATACCTTAGGATATTAATAATACACCCAACTCCAGTAAAATATTGGCAGTATTTACTCGTATTGGCTAGCAACTCTGGCCGCTAGTGTAGCGTATCATAAAATCCACTAAAATGTATGAAAGAAAACCATGCTGTAAAACTTACGCCGCTAGGAGGCTCCAGTACAGCAAACTGCCATCAGAATGTATGGAAAAGGTCAGAAATTGAAGGTATTATAACTATTCTACAGGATTTTGTTATACCAAGATAACATTATGTTTTTTTAAGAAAGCGGTGCTATTGTCGAGCAGCCGTGATATAGCGGTAAATAGTTCATACGAACCAGGGGACCAAGTTTGTATCTCTCAAAACGACTGCGATTTAGCAACCTAGGAGAGGTGAAAAATTGTCTCCCTCAATCGGCCTCTCTCTATCCGGCTCGCTACGTAGTTGGTGCCAACATCACCCCCCCCATGAACCCTGGCTAAATCCCTAACGTTTAGAACCACATGAGGGGAACTAAGGCAAAGGTGTTGATAGATACTCATTCCCGGAAAAAAAACTCCATGATATATTAAACCCTTTTACAATTTTCAGAATAACCCCAGTTTACTTGTACATATTGTGTCTGACGTACACAGCTTCCGCCAGTAATCGTTCATCTGTAGCCAAATGGACCAACGAGAGGAATGATCTACAGTGTCCCAAGTACTGGTGGACCAACGTACTTTACATAAACAACATCTTCCCGGGAACCTATAATGACATGTGTATGTCATGGAGTTATTACCTTTCCAACGATATGCAATTCTTCGTATGGATCACTTTTCTTTTCTACCTATCAAAGATGTAAGCATAAAATGGCCACTATTAAAACTATAAATAACCAACCATGGTTTTGATTGTCTCTGATATAGGGTATATTATTATAATTTACTAGTCGGCGCTCGATAAAGACTTACACTAGAGTGATACTGAGTCGAATCAAATTCGACATTATGTAGTTTTTTAATGAGAACAAATTGGTTTTCATGATACTTCGTGAAGTGGATGGTAGAAAAGTCGGAGATGCCTGAGGAAGGCATGAATCAAATAATTATCTGAGTTAAAATGAGACGTAAGCGATGAACGAAGAAGAGATGTAAAGAGAATGGAAGTGAATGGTTGAAGAGGTCAAGTTTGCCCGAGGAAGACATGGCACGATCCAGTAAAACAAATACTTATACAATATAATAATATTATTTCAACCTTAAAAATGAACCCAGTTGTCAGGTAATCTAGAAGTCACAGCCTCAAAACCCTAAACAATTTATAAGTCCCCGAGAAACTCCGGGTACACGTCAGCTATTGATAAATAAAATTTAAAAAATAAATATGTGTGAAACATTTTTTATTACAAATATATTACATCAATATGCATTTTTTGTTTATTATAAAATATAAATTTCTTTCAGACATTTTAAAACTGCAGTGGCCCTTTTGATATCTACGTTTGCCGGATCTTTGACTGTTTTGGGAATCGTTGCCTACTTTGATGAATACAAACCATAGTAAGTACCAGAGAGTTCAAATGATGAGAGAATTTTGGAAACTGTGAGCCTTATCTTTGCATTTTTAGCTAGATAAATAAAACGCTGAATATTTCAAATAAAATATAAAAAGTGGCGCTAAAGTCAACACTAGATTTCCTAAGGCAGTAAATTTGTTTGTAAATAAAATAAATTGGTTTCATATAAATTACTCCGCATTCTTGAGGAGTTTTTAACGATCCGTGGTTTGTCAAAGTGTACTCTGCTTTTGTTTACTTCATAAAAGTCACAGTCGTGATGATAAGACGCCATTTGCAAAAATGAGAGCATCATCTGCTATTTTTGCGCCGACAATTCGTATCCTACAGTGTGTGCATCTCAGGTACATATCCTATAAACGCTGGTGTACCACAGGGATCCAATTTAGGACCTTTATTACTTTTAATTAAAACACTGGAATATAATAATGCGATTATTAATATGTATTGATAATAAACTCGGTGTTAACTTCACAAAAATGTTCAGCTATGTGCTTTACGAGCCACATCAAAGATACCTCCAAAACAAATGACGACTTGTCCTCCCAAGTCCTTACTTGTGAAATGTGTATGATGCTCGTTTAACATTTCATGGACAATATCTTCAAATTCAGCCATCAAAAAAGTTGTTCGTTGGTTAGATTTTGTCCTAATTTTTATCATTTCTCTATCCAAATTTATTTTTATTTTATTTTATTTTATTTATTTTTTATAATATTGATTACATTTTATGCTTTTGACTTTCCAACTAGGAAGGATTCCCGTTTTAGGACAGTCAAATTTACAGGTTTCAAGTTATCCTTATTGTGTGTTATGTGCTCATCTTTCGCAGTCAACTCTGTAATTTTTTTGCATTCATTTAATGTTAAATTCTTCATGGAAAATTTGCCCGTAAAATGATAAATAAATAAACATGTAACATGATTGCGTATCTCTTTTCAGTCAAGACACCTTCTTCCCAAAGGCTCCGCTATACTACTATCCTCCGTGGGCCAGAATCGGTCCCTACATCATTGGGGCGTGCTTTAGTTACCTATACAACAAACTCAACGGGAAACTTGTGCTAAATAAGGTGCAAAATATAAGATATATTTACTTGTTCGCGCGGATATTCATTTAACAGTATCTGAAAATGTTGCATTTACGATAACGTCTTGCGTAGCTGATTCGTCATGCTTACTATCGCATGGTGTATAATCCATCTTTACCTTACTTAGCCTAACAGATAGAGCGTATGTCGTGATTTACACTAAGCAAGCAAAACTAATCATGCCAAAATAATGGAGATACCTTGGTAGTAGAATCCGTACACGAAACAAACAGAAATAATATGGAATATGCAGAAAAGTGGGACACGGTCAGTTGAAATTGTGCCACACAATAGGTTTGCTATGTTTAAAGAAAAGAATATATAAAATATTTGCTGTTACAGGTGACTGTGGGACTATTGTGGACTGCGAGTATATGTTCCATACTGTACCTAGAACTTGGCTTCACTGACAGAGACTTCTCAATCTACATGAGCGTCCTTCACACCATGCTCTCTAGAAATGTGTTCGCCCTCGCTGGAGGATGGATGCTACTGTCTTCTCTCACTGGATATGGAGGTAGGTTAACAAATACCGGTTCATAAGCACTATTGCTACATTTATGAGGAGCTGTACCGAATTCATCGAACTCAAGAAGCCAGTGTTCACCAATATGCTGATTTATAAAATTCACTGGGTGACAACCGGCTGCCTATCATTTGGATGAACGAATTTCAAGAACGCCTGTGGTCGAGTTCAACAGAGGGCAACCGATTTTGAGATAAATTCTATTAAGAAAAAACTTGTCACCGATTGTAGTGGAATTGGAGATTTTCACTATATACGGTGTCCGGAAACTCGAACAATGAAGAAACATGAACACCAAAATGTCGATCGAGAACGCCAAAAGTTAGTCAGAATCCTTTTCCGATTCTAACTGTTAGCCACAGCTAACCCAATAGTTGTATCAAATATTCATTACAGTCAACAATAAAACCACAAATATTGGCTACTCCAATAGATTTACTTGGATTACACTTAAGCGATTATCAGAAGTGCTGCAGTTATCGCAAGTACAGCGCCCTTGAGGTGATTTCTCACGAAAACGGCGCTATATAAATTAGCCAAATATTATTATTACACTGAAGGCTTGAGCGGGGTCTGGAAGTGAACGTAAGTGTTATTAATTGATTGCAGGAGCCGCTAACACTTTGTTCTCAGCCAGGGGATGGCTGCCATTCAGCAACCTGGCTTACACAGCCTACCTTCTGAACCCTGTCATCATCTATCTCCTGATTAGTAACAGCGAGAAGGGGCTGCAACTGGAAACCACAAATGTTGTGAGAACTTTTACATTTTTACATTACCTCCTCAAGGAATTATTTTTCAATGATAAACTAAGGTTTATAAGACAAGGTTTTTTATGCATAGCACAAAGTATAACAAATTATTATAAGCAGTAATTGTTGATTGAAGTACTAGTACATATTGAATTATTTGGCGTGTTGGGAATAAGCCGACGTAGCTCACTGGCCCAGAGCACCTGGCAGGACATCAGAAGGTGCGGGTTCAATTCCCGTCGGCGGCATTTATTTTTACTCAGGAGATATTTTCTGTTTGTATGGAAAACTACTTATCAACTCACGTCTCGATTACTGCAACGGCATTTATGCCAGCCTTCCAAAATATCAAATTGACAAACTTCAATCATTGTTTAATGCAGCAGCACGGCTCATAAGCGGGGTTTCTAAATATTCGCACATTTCAGAACACCTTCGTAACCTTCACTGGCTCAAGTGCCCTGAAAGAATCCAGTACAAACTGTGCTGGATGGTTTAAATCCATCAATGAAATGGCCCCTTCCTACATCTCTGAACTATGCGTCCTGGAAAACACTGGTCTGAGGCAGTCAACTCTTAAATCAGCAACATCATCAGCTGTAGGCAGACTGATGGAACCTAAGCGCAAGCCAAATACTAAGTTTGGTGATCGCGCTTTCGGAGTATCTGGGCCGAAGAAATTAAGATCCATAACAAGTCCAACAGAATTAAGCTCCATAACAAGTCCAACAGAAATAAAGCGAGACAGCTTTTGCACGGTTGTCCGGTGTCTCTTCATTATCCATGTAAAAGACAGTTATTAAACAAGACAGCAATTAATAAAATGTTGTTTTTTTTCAGGTATTGTATGCATTCGGTGTAATTGGCCTAACCTTCTTTTTCTCAATCTTCGTGGTCATATCAGTTGAGTACCCTATAGTCAAGGTGCTCAATATCTTCTTCGTCGAAGAGAATCACAAAACTAAACCATTGGAAAAGGAAATCAAAATCAAAAAAACACCAACTTCCTCGTAAGGAAAAAACCTAAAATAAAAAATTGCTCCTAATAACTCCTTTTGCTAAAACCATCTTTAGAGAAAGACATTTTGAATATGTATTTAAAAGTCTTTGTCTCGTTTTATTTATATAGCATACAAATCATACAGAAATTGACAAATAGAAACACTGACTGAATTTAAACTTGAAACAAAGAATTAGATTGTTCAAACAGGTTATCCCATTATTGCAAACTAGTGTAAAAATTTGTATTTTGATGTGACAATTATTTTACAACCTGATCAAAACCTAACCTTTATTAAAATAACTATACATGTACACCTATTAATAAAATCATCTTAAGGTAGGCGACACATTATGCTATACGCATCATGGCTTGACCTATTCCAAGCCACGAAAATAAAGCGCGCTTATAGCGTGGTCTGTCACAGGCTTGAAACTTAACTTCCATATTAATATATTACTTCCTTGTTAATATATGTATTTAATTTCATAGTATTTTATTGTATAGTATTATGTATTGCTGAATTAAACCTTAGTAAACATGTAATCTTTAACCTTAACCTTATCCTGAAAACCTGAAAACCTAAAAACCGCGAGTCAACCCCAGTCCTTCAAAAAACCAATTACGAAATGGATCCTCGCACACGGAATACATTACAACTACAATATCCATTCATTCTACACTCTATCAATTTAATCATCTTTCAGACAAAACATAATATATCCTTATTCCCTAACTTAGTAGTATAGTATGTATATAATTAATTAGTGTGATCTATTTGGTGTTGTCAAAGTATGGAGTGAATGCGAATCTGACTCAGGCAATTGCGTCTCTGCATGAGGGAAGCGTTGCATGTGTTTGGGTGAACGGTGGTTTTACGAGGTGGTTTGATATCACAAAAGGTGTTAAACAAGGCTGCGTAATGTCACCGTGGTTATTCAATCTATACATGGATAATTGTATGCAAGAATTGAAAGAGGTGGGATTGGGCGCGAATTTGAGTAATCTTAAAGTATGTTGCCTGTTGTATGCTGATGATGCGGTGCTGATTGCTAATAGAATGGATGATCTGCAGTCTCTCGTATCTAGGATGAACGAAGTATGCGTGAAGAATGAGTTAATAATGAATGTAAGTAAGTCTAAAATAATGGTGTTTGAAAGAGAGAGTACGAAAACAGTGTGCAATATAGCTGTGAATGAGGAATACTTGGAGCAGGTGGATGAATTTGTGTATTTAGGAAGCATGTTTATGAGAGATGGGAAGGCTGACAGAGATATTGAAAGAAGGGTAAATGCAGGTAACTCCATTAATGGAGGACTGAACGCAGTTGGCGCTAACAAAAAATTGTCCAAAGAAGCGAAGTTAGCAGTCCACAATGGAGTGCTGGTACCTACCCTGATGTATGGAAGTGAGGCATGGAACTGGCAAAGAAAGGATGAAAGTAGATTGAATGCTGTATAAATGAGATCACTGAGGCGTATGTGTGGTAAAACCATGTATGATCGTGTGAGGAATGTGGATATCCGCAAAGAGTACAAGGCTGATGTAAGCGTAATGAGTAAGATCAAGAAAGGGACTTAGATGGTTTGGGCATGTAGAGCGAATGAGTGAAGAAAGGAGTGTAAGGAGAATATACAATGCAAATGTGAATGGTAGCAGAAGTCGGGTACGCCCGAGGAAGACATGGCACGACCAAGTGAATCAGATACTTGAGTCGGGCCATGTCAAGAGTCAGAACAATAGAAGAGTATGTATGAGACGATGTATGAATGTGAATGAGGCAAGGAGTGTGTTCCAATACCGAGTTGTTTGGCGGTCCGTCCTCTCTGCCTCCCCCTGCGGTGAAACGGCGTGATGGTTAGTTAGTTAGTTAGTTATCTATTTACTAAAAATTTCTCTAATTTTTCATCTTCTTATAATTCTTTAACTTCTCCATCCTCTTGCAACCCAAACTAGCTATACATCATTTTTCTTATTTTTCTTTTTTTATATCATATTAATGTATAGATTCTATGTCCGTAAACTGTAAAATTCACCCGCCATAACACAGGGTCATCCCTAGCATGGAGGGTGAAATATCACAAAAAACCACATGTACTCTCTAAATCATGTATCAATAAAATAAAATAAATGTATGTATTTCCTATGTCTGTCTCGACACAGGAATCTCCCAGCGAGACCGGGCATTGAAAAATCAATGAAAATTATGTTTTATCATGATAAATAAAAAATAAAATAAATATTGTCTTTTTATGGTGTCTATTTAAATTTCGATTCCGTTTTTTGTTTGAATGAATGCAAATCTTGGAAATGGAAACTAACCCACTTACCAACATCTGATCGAACTGATACTCGGCAGATAGAATCGTTGTCGATGACAATGCATTCTATCAACTTTTTGTGGCAATCACGCATACACACAAGGACATATATGCATTATTCTGAAATTTAATGACATTACAGCAGTTATATACAACATAAATGTTAACGCGGTTGACTCTAGTCCCTGGGGTGGAAGGATGAATCAAGATTTTTTTTTAACACTTTCAAAAAATTGTGTTTGTTTATATTGTAAAAAATATATATATTTATTAAATAAAAATATATCAAATATAATTTATGCAAATAGTCATTTATAGTCTGGTCAATCAGGCCTTAAATTTCCAATAAAAAACTGTGTTTTTCTCATCATTATAAAATTCAAATGGGACGGTGACATATGATGTCAGCAAGTGTTAGAGAGAGACAGAGCGCATATTAAATGTGCTAGAACCAAAAAGTATTAAGGCGATGCACTACGTCGTGTAATATTTTAAATTCAGCCGCTATCAATAACAACCCTTATGTAGATGGCGATAAGGTTTAAATTCCCGCTTAACACCATCCGCCTGTTTTGATTTATGCAAGAAAAAAACATGGCCAAAAAGTGCCTTTTTATTTTATTTTGTGGATGTTCAGGCATAATTATTTTTTTTTTTTTGGATTATTTTATAAATAACTTAATTTGCCACATTATACAATAAAATCATAACCGAAAATGGGTTCGTAAGTAGGAGATTTTTAACTTTAAAGTAGTTTTCATAGGCCTTGTACATTTTTGTTTTCTGGGCTTATAAAAAGACTTATCTAAAAAATACTCAATTATTTCAAAGGCCAAGATGTATTCTACTCGCAGTATTTAATTAAAGCATCTGAAACATTTCTAGGCGACAAAATTTTTAAGCCAAAAACACACGTGTTTTGGGACGGTCGGGATAATAAATTACCATGGGCACTTGTTAGGGCCTTCAGAGTTTCCAAGAATTCCGTTGAAAACATCTGGCGTACCTACAGTTACCGATCCTCGTCCCAAGTTCAACTTCAGCGAATTTCGAGTATTTTTGACTATTCATTTTTAACACACTGCACTCTAATCACATTACTATAAAGTTCTGATTACTAATTGATAAGATAATTTAAATTTTGATTGACTGATTTTAAAAATAATTTCAAAGGGATGTTCCCTTGAGGACGCCATGACGCGTCCGGCTGCCACGAAGGGCGCTACAATATGAAGATAATACAAATCATATGAAAATAAGGCTGAACTAAAATATCATTTTTTAATTTCTCAGTATACCCGTGAACTCGCTATTGCCGTAATTGTTATAACCAAGTTCGACTGTGTTTAAAAAATTATATGTTTATTTCTAACAATAAGCTTATTTCATTACCCTTCAAAAACAGTTTTCAGATAAGTTTTAAAAAAATTCCATTTACTTGGATTTTATTGAGAAGTGAAAATAAAAACAAATTATTATTGACTATCTTACAGCATACAATGGTCAATATGCCAGAGGCCTTAATTCAATGTTTGATCAATAGATGTGAATAATGTACAAAAATAATATATGTTGCCGCGATTCGTAGGGCTGCATACAAGGAATCAACAACTACAGGTAGACACAAAAAGAAACGCAAGTTATTCTCATAGTTAAGCTTTTATTAATTTGTAAATTATAAATCTCTTACTTACGCACTAGAAAACATAAATTGAGGGGGGGGGGAATGGTTATAACCAAACCAAAACATAAAAAATATACAATAAAGATTAATAAACCATCGCACTTGCCTTTTCAACAGCATTTATGAATATTCTTACAATACAAGATTGCACACACTTACAAACAGACATACATAGGCCCTGTCAAAATGCAGAACCTACACATATACCTATACAACCGAATTCCATATTACAATAAATAAAAAATACTGAATGTGACAGCCTTTAATTAATCGTTTACCCATATTGTTCTAACCCTATTTCGCTTCAATACTGTCTGATCCAATCGTTGGGTTTTCTTCGCTTGTTCATCGACTGGTCGTTTCTGCTGAATTCGTTGCTCTGAGGAAGAGACAAAATACATTATTAAAATGTCAAGATCATTGAACAATTTGGGTGGCGTTAAGGGTACCTCTGCCATAGGGTCACCCAAGTGAGGTTTCTCGGTTGGTGAGGTTTGTTCAGGTCTCGGTGGCGGAAGCACCTGCCCACCAACTGTGTTGCGGGCCGGATCGCGGGACCCTTTGACCTCATCAGCCGGACTCTCTCTATCCAACACCTTGCACCGCAGCAGGAGGGATGGATCCTCTGATTTCTACCCACTCCTCAAACCTTTTTACTTCCCAGAACTTATATTATGAAACGGGGACGATTTAATTAAGTTCCTATCACCCATTTCATCCCATTCGTTTAATAGTGACCTATGTCTCCTGGTTTCATAATGTGTCTTCCCAGGTATCTGAGCCATGTTCCCAACAGGTCGGGACATTGGCACCATAGGTGAGCTGGAGTCTCTTCATCCTCTCCACATATCCTGCATTTATTGGTGTTTTCCACTCCCTACAGCTGCATGTGTCTCCTGAGGTGGCAGTGTCCTGTTAGTAGTCCTACCAGTTCCCTCAGTGAGTTGCTGCCTAAAGACGACATAGGACTTCAGGGCCTCCTGTGTGGCATCAATAGCCAGTTATGTAGGGTATGTATGTATGTTAGGACTCACCCAGTACTGGTTGTTGTAGCTGTGTGGCGGGCGGAAGGGTGGTGGTCCCCCGCGCAGAGCCCCCCGCTGGCCGCGCCCGCCCCGGAATCCCCCGCGGAAGGACTGCTGCAGCACGGGCACAGCGCTGGGCCGCTTGGACGGGCGTTGCGCCTCCACCTTGGGAGGTGGTGGTGCCTGCCACTTGTGACCCACAACCTGATAGAACACAATCACATAACTTACATTCAAATATAATCTTTTAGAGCTTTGGTCTATGCAAAGAAACACGTGAAGTGTACGCAATGAAATCATTGTCTGACAAAAAATACAAATCGAAGTTGGCGAGACCTACAATATCCGAGGGCAAAATTAACTTACAAGGTCAACACTGCTATTACAGTGCGTTAAAAGCCATTGGACCAGTGTGCCGCTAAGACCCTTCTCCCTCAAGTATTTGATATTCATGTTGTGTATAATAGCTATGGGTCATGACTTATTTTATTAAGAGCGGAAGTAACGGTAACAGCTTAATATTTAGTACGGCTCAAAGAGTCGTCTCAATTGAACGACGGCTCAGTTAAACGACGGCTCAATTGAACGACGGCTCAATTGAACGACGGCTCAATTGAACGACGACTCAATTGAACGACGGCTCAGTTGAACGACGGCTCAATCGAACGACAGAATGAATCGGATGAAAGATCTACGATACGAAGATAGACTCAAGGAACTAAGATTACCAACCTTACAAGAAAGAAGAGAAAGGGGTGACTTGATCGAGACTTTCAAAATTTTATCTGGACATTACAGTTGCCCTAGCATCCGAGAAATCTTCACTACTAATAAAAATATAAATCTCCCTGGACACTAAAAAAATTACCAAAACGCCTTTTGCATCTAATCCTAGAAAACACTTCCTTGCAAATAGAGTAGTGGATGCTTGGAACAAACTCCCACAACATGTCATCGATGCAACAAATATAAATCAATTCAAAGCTCTATTGGATTCACATTTGGAGAGAAGAAAGGACTTAGTTCAAACTAACTCAATTACTGTCAAACTTGTTGTGAAATCAGATATGAGCGCATCAGCAGAATGCTGCCTGCTCATTACATAATGATAATAATTGAACGACGGCTCAATTGAACAACGGCACGGTTTACCGGGAGTCGTACGAATAAGGCTCATCAAAAAGAGCTAGCTCAATTGTGCGGCTCGTTCATGAACGACTCATCGCTATACTGAAATCACGAGACCCGCGTCGCCATCAATCATGGTTGAATTCTCCAAACGTAAAAACTAGAATGCTTTCATAACCTCACTAACAAACAAATGGTGGCTGAAGCTGTCAATATTATATCCTGCTTTTTTTGACTGTTGTGTTCCTAGCATTGTTACATAACGTCAGAACAGAGTGAGTAGTGACAACCTCGAGTGATGGCCGAGGGAGACTGGCGTCCAGACAAGGCTTGCGCTAGGTTCACTCGTGCGCTGAACCGCTAACAAAATTGAACAACTTTTTACAGCTCATTGTATTCCTACATAATATTTTCAATTATAAAATTGCACACAATTTTTATAAATACGTTAAAAATAGAAATATATCTAAATTTATTAATTTGGTTGAGAATAATCTATTCTGGACCCAAGCTTTGCTTCCCCCACGTTAGTTATGACGGCTACGAACCGAGGTACGTCCCATTCCGGGCGATAAACGCCCCGCTTGGGAATGTCATTTTGAAGCTCCTAGCATACATCACTAAACCGTCATATCACACAAAATGTATCGAAAAAATTGCCCCTGAACGGGCGGCGTTCGGCGTGAAGATGACGCGAAGAGAATCGAAAGTGTCCAATGATTTCCGAAGAAAGAGCTGCAGTGAAGTAGTTATTCTTGACCTAGGTTTGAACAAGATAGTTATAATATTTCTCTTTTAAAATGCAGTCAACGGGTCAGCTACGCGTTTCGTGTATTATTATCTTGTAATACAGCCTTTAGGTTAGGGAACCTATTTGACATTGACATTATTAGTTTTTTTTTTTTTTTTACAGTTAAAAAGTCACCTTTTGTTTATGTGTGTTTTTTGTCACTTATTGTGTTATTATCAGGTCTGTTTTATATTATTCTGGTATCGCAATTCTTATTGTTCAATTTTGCAGGCTACCGACATCTGTAGTCTAGAAATTTGAAGTTACTACGTTTAACCAAAATGGTGTGAGTCCTTGCTTAGAAAATAGTGTCAATTTGGTCGGTATAGCAGGTTTCATTTTTACTCCTAGACATCACAATGACAAGTGTTTTATTTACATGTAGTGGGTTTTTGAAGTCTTTAAAAAGGCTCGCATTATGTGTTTTTTGGTTCTTTTCTCAACAATAACTCGATAATAAACAAGCTCATAAGTCAGAGCGATCGTAGCTGTGTTATTCGCACAAGTTCTTTATAAATATTGTACCTGTTTCAATAGTTTGAAATAAATGTAAAGTGGTGTCAAGAAAACCAGTTTTTATTCAAAAAGGATCATCCCCAATTTTTAACATTTGATCCTTCAACCGGATTACGATCAGGAGATTGTATGTAAAAAAAAACAAAGAACCAGCAGCCAAAAGGATACAAAATTGATTGAAACTGGAAATCATTAAGGAAAGTGGACCACATCGCAAATCTGAGATAAGTATTCAGTGCTTTCCTTCCTATCATCCATTTTATGTTTATTCAGGTCTCATGTAATTTAAACGAGATTAATCTTAAATAGAGTCAATATTATAAATAAAATCACTACCCACTTGAAAATAAGAATATAATATTATTGAATAGTGTTCTCAAATAGTATTGTCAAGATTGTCGTGGTATTCTTTCAAACGGGTGTTTGCTAAAATAAAATAATTGTCAACCGATATTAACAAAATATAATTAAAAATGGAAAATATGAAGTCATTAATAAACAAACGCGGCGTAATCAAAGGAAAACTAACCCGATTCGCGGATTCCTTAAATGCATTGTCGGTAAATGAAATTAAATTAAGATATGAGCGGGTGAAATCATTGTTAGATGAATTCGAAGCAGTTCAACAGAAAATTGAAATGTTACCGGATTCAGACGAAATTGAAAATTATAGTCAACGAGAAGCTTTCGAAAACCAATATTTCTCAGTTTTGGCAACGGCCAAAGGCGCGATCGAATCCGTCGATCAAAGTAAGGTGGAAATTAAACTACCCAACCTCCAATTACGGGAATTTCATGGCGATCAGAAAAATTGGGTTAATTTCGTCGAAACCTTCAAGACTTTAGTCCATAGCAATAGTAATTTAAGCAACGTACAAAAATTCTTTTATTTGCAATCAACTTTAAAGGGAAACGCATTAAAGATAATTGCTAATCTAGAAATTTCTGAATTAAATTACATTTCCGCTTGGGAATTATTAAATGAACGTTATGCAAATTTAAGAACTACCGTTCATAAACACATCCAAGCTCTATTTTCATTAAAAGACATGAAACAAGAAGAGCCTGTAGCATTGAGGTATCTAATTGATGAAACAAACGTTAGTTTAAAGGCATTACAAAATATCGGGGTCAAGGTAGATCAATGGGATCCATTGGTTATTTATATAATATCAAATAAATTAGACACAGCTACCCGAAAAAATTGGGAACAATATATATTACAAGACGAATTACCGACGTTAAAGGAATTCTTAAAATGTTTATCTGCTAGAGCCCAAGTATTGGAACTGATGAACGCTTCTGAGAAAAAATTTTCTAGCTTACATAAAACACAACTAGGCAACAATAATTGCAAAAAAGATTCATCAGTATTTTTAGCGGTAAAGGCTAACAACTGCATTTATTGTAACGAGAAAGGTCACCATATTTATTATTGTAAAAAATTTCTGAAATTAAAATTACATGAGAGGATTGATGCTACGAAATCAATCCAAGCTTGTTTTAAATGTTTAAAGGTGGGTCACCAGGCACAGAGTTGCAAGGCAACCTTTTCTTGCAGGCGTTGTGGCAAAGATAATCACAACACCTTACTACACAATGAGGTACCTCTGCGGGAGGCCTCCAATATGGATGCTGATAACGAGGTTTCAGTATCGAATTTTTCTGCATCGGATAAAGCAGAAAAAATAATATTATTGTCAACTGCCAACATAGGAGTTGTGGGTAGTAACAATACAATTTTTAAAGCCCGCATTCTGATTGATTCAGGGGCCCAGTCAAATTTTATGAGAGCAGAATTTGCTAATAAATTAAATTTACCATGTGAATTGATAAACAAACCCGTTTCTGGGATCCATAATAACATCACTCACATAAAAAAGAGAATTTCAGTGGAGATGAATTCGCTTCATACTGATTATAAAAGTGAAATATCATGTCTGATTTTACAGGAGATTACAACAAATTTACCACAAGTGACAATGGCGAAAAAAGACTTCAAGTTACCACGAGGATTGGAGCTAGCTGACCCGAACTTCAATATAGCTGCACCCATCGACATCCTGTTGGGCGCGGAGAGCTTTTGGGAAATCCTAACCAACGATAGATTGAAACTCGAATCGGGACCAACACTTCAACGTACGCAACTGGGATGGATCATATCAGGACCAATCCACATGTACCCAAAGCAAAGGCCTGTATCAGATTGTTGTAATTTATCTATAAATAAAATAAGTCACCAAATAGAAAAATTTTGGAAATTGGAGGAGATTAATCCCACTAAGATTCTAAATCATGAAGAAAAGGCTTGTGAAGCCAGTTTTGCTAGTACTCATACTAGACAAGACGACGGTAGATACGTAGTAAGTTTACCGCGTCGAGCATGCATTGATCAGCTGGGAAGTTCATTGCTCACTGCTGAAAAAAGATTTAAAAATTTAGAAGGAAAATTTGTGTCAAATCCCGAATTGAAGACACAATATATACAATTCATGCGTGAATATGAGGAATTAGGTCATATGGAGGTGTGTGACCAGTCAAAGGGGGATCGTGAATCCTATTTTTTACCTCATCACGCTGTGACAAAAGAATCAAGCACTACTACTAAAGTGAGGGTCGTTTTTGACGGCTCCGCCAAAACTTCAAATGGAATTTCTCTCAATGACGCCTTGATGACAGGACCTGTTATACAAAAGGACTTATACACCCAACTATTGCATTTCAGGAAACATCAAGTAGTACTGACGGCTGACATCGAGAAGATGTACCGCCAGATTAACGTGTGTGAAGCGGACCGTGACCTGCAGAAGATAGTGTGGCGCGAGTCGCCGCAGGAGGTGCTCAAGCATTACCGTCTGAAGACAGTCACATATGGTCTGGGGCCTTCCTCTTTCTTAGCCACTAGAAGTCTACGGCAAATTGGTATGGATAACAATATAAATTTTCCTAGAGCTAGTCAGGTCATAGAAAATGACTTCTATATGGATGACTTGTTAACCGGAGGAGATGACATGGAATCCTGTAGAGAGTTAAAAGAGCAATTAATCAACATCTTTTTGTCTGCGGGGATGACCTTGAGGAAATGGAGGTCCAATGTCTTGGAGTTGTCAGCCGAGTCGGGCCAAGCTAAGATTGCCGCATCAGGCAATTCTGAAAAAATTATTACTGACAATCCAAAGACTGAGAAAATATTAGGATTAATATGGAATAATGAATCTGATTATTTTTCTTATGTAATAATGAAACCATCAAGTCGAACCGAGAGTAAAAGACAGATATTATCTTGCATCGCATCAACCTTCGATCCATTAGGTCTTCTAGGACCGATTATAGTTGTAGCCAAATTGATAATGCAGAAGTTATGGCAGTCTAAAGCAGCGTGGGATGATCCATTGCCTAATGAAATATTAGCACCCTGGAGGTCCTACCTTCAAGAATTAATTCAACTAAATGTGTTGAAAATACCAAGAAAAATTATTTGCAGGCAATCTACATATCTACAACTACACGGTTTTTGCGACTCATCTGAGAAAGCTTACGGAGCCTGCGTTTACATGGTGTCAGTGGACCATGTCGGTAAGCGGCATTCACATTTAATAACGTCCAAATCAAGAGTGGCGCCATTGAAGTGTATTTCCCTGCCCAAGTTAGAGCTTTGTAGTGCTGTGCTACTGGCGAAATTAATAAAAAATATAAAACATGCGCTAAATATAGTGGAGATCGACACACATTATTGGTGTGACTCCATGATAACGTTGTGCTGGCTGAAAGGTCAACCTACGAGATGGGCTACTTTCGTTGCAAACCGAGTAGCCGAAATACAAGAACTTAGTGATCCAGATCTATGGAGACATGTATCATCAGCCGACAATGCAGCAGATATACTTTCAAGAGGAACCACTACAGATAAATTGATAAATTCTGCAATATGGTGGAATGGACCAAGTTGGTTGACCGAGGGAGTCAACGCTTGGCCTATATCAAATATTTCGTGTTCAAACCCTCCTGAACTCAAAGGCAAAAATATTCTATTATCCACAGATATTCAAGAATGGGAGATATTTGAAAAATTCTCATCATTTATTAAATTGAAAAGAGTTACTGCGTATGTATTGCGATTTGTCAATAACTGCAGAAGTGTTAAGGGTAAAATTTCAGACAATTTAAGTGTGGCGGAATTGGAATCAAGCTTGAAATGTCTATTGAGATCAGCTCAAATACACGCCTTTCAAAAGGAATTGAAAGAATTAAAAAACCATGGCATCGTCAACAAGAAAAGTAATTTAAAATCTCTTAATCCCTTCTTACATGATGGTCTAATATATGTAGGCGGTAGGTTGAATTTGGCTACACATTTATCTTACCAACAAAAACACCCAGTTATCTTGCCGGCTAAACATAAGCTAACTGAATTGATAATACATCACTACCATTATGTAAACCTACACGCAGGACCTCAAGCTTTGTTAGCTGAAATACGATTAAAATTTTGGCCCATCTTTGGTAAAAATACTATTAAAAAGATATTACATAAATGTGTTGTATGTTTTAGATGTCGTCCCCGAACCGGTCATCAAATCATGGGAAATTTGCCACCCGAAAGAATTACGCCGAGTCGTCCTTTCGCTATCACCGGAATAGATTACGCCGGACCAATTCTAATTAAAAGTGGGACGCTGAGGAAGGCTTCCCTCGCAAAATCGTATTTATGTATCTTTATTTGCTTCTCAACCAAGGCCGTTCACTTGGAATTAGTTTCGGATTTATCTAGCAATGCTTTTTTGAACAGTTTAAAAAGGTTTATATCCCGTAGGGGACAACCTGAAAAGATCTTTTCCGACAATGCTAGTAATTTTAAAGGAGCTAGCAGCAGACTCAAAGAGCTGTACACCAGCTTGAGGGAAAACAACGACAATATTCAAAATTATTTAGTGAACAGAGGTATTGAGTGGAAGTTCATAACCCCTCGAGCCCCTAATCAGGGAGGTTTGTGGGAAGCAGCAGTAAAATCAGCAAAATTCCATTTATATAGAATCACTAACAATTCTTCATTAACATTTGAACTCTTATATACCTTAATTTGTCAGATTGAGGCCTGTTTGAACTCCCGTCCATTAACTTCCTTATCCGACGACATCCATGATTACCAACCTCTTACCCCAAACCATTTCCTTATAGGCACTGAATCCTGTATCATTCCTGAGAGAGACGTCCGGGCGATACCGGACAACAGACTAACTCAATATCAGAGGATCAGTTCGCTAATTCAATCTTTTTGGTCTAGATGGAAGCAAGATTACCTGATGGAACTACAAAAGAGAACTAAATGGCAGACCAGCACTCAACGGGCACTGCAAAAAGACGATCTGGTGATTTTAAAGGAAGATCATTTACCTCCACCTTTATGGAAAATGGCCCGAATTCTGCATACACACCCTGGAGCGGATGGAGTAGTACGAGTTGTTACCCTAAAAACACCTCAAGGAGTCTTTGTGAGGCCCATCACAAAGATATGTCTGATGCCCCTGGATTCAGACACTAAACCTGTAATTGACGTCCCGGACCTTACCAAGGATTGATTATGTACATTACACTATGATGCTTATCTTCTCGACTCCACCTTGGATGGATCAAGCAGAAGACCTGAGAAGAAAGAAGAAAAAAAAGGAACAATAATTGTGTTGTGTTCAGTGTAAACTATATTATTTGTGTTATTGAACTATTTAAATATGTAAAAATTAGTATGCAGACGTGTGTAATTTAGTCATTTTTGAATTTTTTTTGGTTATTTAATAGGATTAATAATTTTCTAGTTATTTTTAGTTTATTAATGGAGTAATTCAACAGCATTTATACAGTTAAATTTATAAGTTTACCAGTAGGGCATAAAAAAGGGAGTTTTATTTTGTTAATTTCTGCTATTTTGAATTATTTTGTTAGTATTTTTGTGGTATATTTAGATTAAGAATTTTTAGTTTATTCTGTTTGGTTTATAGTTTATTTTTAAATAGATTATCATTCAAAAATTTAGTGCAATTTTTGAATCCCGCCCCCTGGCAATATGTTCAATTTTGCAGGCTACCGACATCTGTAGTCTAGAAATTTGAAGTTACTACGTTTAACCAAAATGGTGTGAGTCCTTGCTTAGAAAATAGTGTCAATTTGGTCGGTATAGCAGGTTTCATTTTTACTCCTAGACATCACAATGACAAGTGTTTTATTTACATGTAGTGGGTTTTTGAAGTCTTTAAAAAGGCTCGCATTATGTGTTTTTTGGTTCTTTTCTCAACAATAACTCGATAATAAACAAGCTCATAAGTCAGAGCGATCGTAGCTGTGTTATTCGCACAAGTTCTTTATAAATATTGTACCTGTTTCAATAGTTTGAAATAAATGTAAAGTGGTGTCAAGAAAACCAGTTTTTATTCAAAAAGGATCATCCCCAATTTTTAACACTTATATAAAAAAAATTACAATCTCTTCATGTAATTATAATAATAAAAGGTCGAAGAATTGATCTTCTCTATAAGTAGGTAAGATACAAACACTTATTTTCGGAAAACTAAACCCTTCCACACACTTTTCCACAAATGATCAACTAGTCAATTCACATTATGCAAATGCACTATATAAGCATAATAAATAATTAAAAAAAACACGTCAAATCACCAGAGATCAAATGGGAAAATAATTCACCGACTCCAGATATTTTCATATCAGAGAGTTCGGCTCTTCTAATTGGACCTATAAATCCTACTGATCCCTCGATATAAATATTTTAAAAAATCTTTCGTAATCCTACATGTATTTAAAATGACTGATTTTTGCATTTTTATATATAAATTCTTTGACAGATCTAATAAGCCTAAATTTTGAATGAGAGAGCTTAGTTGCAATTGCAAAGTTTGTACATGATGTAGGTACATATAAAGTTGTTTTTTTTTCACAGTCCTCCTCACTAGGGTTTTCTGTTCTTAGGCGGCCTGCAGTTTTTAAACTTTTGTATACACGGTGTCCGGAAACTCGTAGTACAAACAGGAAACTGGTGAATCTACATCACATTTGGAGTCAATTTTGTAGTATAATTTTTTTTGATTTGAGCTTTCGTTTTCGAGTAAATCGAGTCAGAATTTAATTTTTTTTTTATCAAATTCTTATAAATTATCACTGAAGATCAAAGTACCCAACTAATTAAAACTATTTAAAAGTAAAACAAATAAAGAAACCCGGATTTAAAGCATTATTTTGAAATCACCCTTCATTTAATCCGGTGTAATCATAAAATATTTCTGCTCTGCAAGGTTAAAACATCTATTTTTCTAGTTCTAATATTCATACCTATCTCTGACATATTCGCAAAATATAGCTTTCTCTAGTATGCTGGGTTCAATATGAAACTAACATATGAAGGAAAGAGAAACACGATAAGCAGATATCCCATTTCTGTTAAATCGTAAGTAAGTCAGTTTTGGTTTATGGGTCGCCGCAGGTGGCTGTATTTATGTTTTTTTAAATTTTTTTTTTATTTTTTTTATTAGGTAATTTCAAGTTATGATGAATTACAAATATAACATTAAATTTACAATAACATGTTATTACATTACATTGAGTTTGTTTTCTTTTTAGTACATCTTGATACACCTTTTTTAGAGCAAATGCTCGTGTTGAAAAGGCGGAGAAAAAACGCGTGTAAATAATAATTTAACATATATATAACATAATTATATCAAATAGAAAAGAGAAAAGGATGTAAAAGAAGGAAAGAGATAAGAATAAGAAATAAGAAAATAAGAATAAGAAATAAGAGAAAAGGATTTCAATATAGTAATAAAATGAGAGATTATATTGTGTTTTTAAGTATAAACGATTTTGATATGCTATTGATATAATGTTTTTATTGAGTTTTTGAATTTTTTATAATTCGTTTCCAATCTTAAGTTAAGAGGTAATTGGTTAAACCATTTGACACCAAAATATTTATGAAATTGGTTGGACTGTGGTGGTGTTACAGCGTGGGATAGTTATAGGGCTAAGAATACTATGTCTATTGCTGTTCGAAAAAGTTATTTAGTTGTCATTGTTGAAACAATCTTTATGTATTTGAAAAAGAGTTATTTCTTTATAAATAATATGAAGTGAAGGGACTTTAAATTCTTGAAATAATCTAATTGTGGGGTAATCGTACAGTTTTTTCAAAATTATTTTTATTAATATTCTTTGGATGATTTGTAAAGGTAAGAGAGAAGTTTTGAATGCTCCACCCCAACCAACAATTCCATATTGTAATATAGATTGAGTTAGTGAAAAATATATGTTTCTTAATAATTTGAAATTTAGTATGTTTCGTATTCTAAGAAAAATGTACACTAATTTTCTTAACCTTTCTACTATTGCATTGATTTGTAATTTCCACTTTATGTTACTATCTATAATTACACCAAGATATTTTACATTAGTTTTAACAGTAAGTACAGAGCAGTCAGGTTTACATAAATTTGAAATTCTATTACAATTATATGAGTGTATACTTATCTTTAAATTATTAGGGAATGAATTTTTATTAATGGTGAAAGGTATTATAAAAGTTATTTCAGTATTAAGTGTTAACAAATTTTTATCGAACCATTTTTTTAGTATGTTTATGTCTAACTCTGCTGTTTTTTGGGTTTCATTCCAAGTTAATCCCTCAGTTAAAATTGCTGTGTCGTCAGCGTATGAAATAAGTTTAGACTTAATTCAGAGTTTAAACATATCGTTGACATAAATGATGAAAAGGATTGGACCTAGAACAGTTCCCTGCGGGATGCCAAAATTTGTGGTCTGTGAATCACTCAGAGAGCAATTTAACTTTACAAATTGCTCTCTATTAAATAGGTAATTTTCGATCCACGTTAAAGCATTGTTAGTTATACCAATTTTCGCTAGTTTCGAGATAAGATTAGAGTGCGATATACTATCAAAAGCTTTTCTTAAGTCAACAAATGTTCCAATGCATTTTTTTTTACTATCTAAAGATTTGTATATTTCAGATGTTAAGTCAACGATAGCATTTTGAGTGCTCATATTTTCTCTAAAACCATACTGATGTGCATTTAAAATTTTATTTTCTTTTACAAATTTAAATATTTGTTTTTTTACATTGTTTTCAAATATTTTGGCAATGTTGGAGGTGAGAGAAATTGGCCTATAGTTACTACTTAGATTGGGGTCCCCAGATTTAAAAATTGGGGAAATAATAGTTTTTTTGTAGGTAAAGGGAAAGTTGCCATTTTCAAAACTTTTATTTATGATGTGAGCCAAAGGTTTACAGAGTTAGTCAGAATTTTTTAAGTATTTCTACAGAAATGTTGATTGTTTACATTGCATTTTGCTTTAAGAAGTTTTCTCGTTAATTTAAACATAAAAGCAAATTGTGGTAGAAATTTGTGTGTTTTAATACGCTTTATTATTGTTTTGATAGTGATACTTTAAGATTTATCATCGATGCGTTCGACGTGTTTGAAAACAGTTGTACGTTTTTGATGTTTTGATTTTGAGACTTATCATCGATGCCTTCGACGAGGTAAAAATTAACTCCGACATGATTCAAATAGTGCAATAATCAATCATCAGACGGACACAACTGTGCTTGGAAGATAACGGTAAAATTTTAAATAATTAATGTGACTTGTTTGTGTTTTGAATTGGAGATCGGAACATCGCTACATATTGTGAGTACCTACCTATGCTAATAATAATTCCTATCCGTTGCGTCGGCGTCTCAGATCGAATGACGAAAAAATTTTAACCCTGAAATAGCCGAAAATTTTTTTTTTTTGGTTTTTTGGTGAAAATGCTCAAATCAAAAAACTTTGTTTATTTGGCTTCCACATGTGGTGTAGATTCTCCAGTTTCCCGCTTGTACTACGAGTTTCCGGACACCCTGTAGTAATATATATTAAGTTTTTGAGGAATTGCTCGTTGAACCACCAAACATTTAAGGTACCGGCCGCGCCGGCTGGCGTCGAGTTTACAAAATGTCGGCAAAGTGTGTCTGTATATAAACCTAGTAACCAAGTAGTCACCAAGATTTGGATGGTCGAGTATTGGATACTTGCTTATCCATATATCATTTATTAATGCAATAATAATAATAGACAAAGAAATAATGTATTTACCAGATTACGGTTTCCATCATGTTTTTCAATCACGATTCTAACATTGTTGACCATCAGCTTGGCGTTTAGAGTGAGCGCCTTCTTGACTCCTTCTTCGTCTTCAAATTCAATGAAGGCTGCGGGGAAAACAAATATTATTAGTACGGACTGTAGTGCGTACGTGCAATCATATCCCGTTCGATCGTCCTTCGAATAATCGCATGCGTCATTTATTTCTCATTTATATCACATAGAGAACTCAAAAAACGGGTTGAGCGAACTGAAAGGGTTAAAAAAAACTTTTTGTGACATTTTATGTTGGTATTACTAATACCATACGAGTGGCTAGAAGAAAAGTTATTACCATAAACTCTACGCAAATTAGGTATGTACTATTTTGGTCGAACTCTGAAAACAAAATAAAGGGATTTAGGTATGTTTTATAAATAAAGAAATATTTTTAAAAAAAGGTTAGGTTAGGATAGGATAGGATAGATAAGGACAAGTTAGGTTAAGTAAGGTTAGGTAAGGTTAGGTTAGGTAAGGTTAGGTTAGGTAAGGATACGTTAAGTAATACGTTAAGGATACGTTAAGTTATAACCTAACTTAACGTATCCTTACCTAACCTTACCTAACCTAACCTGACTTAACCTAACCTGTCCTTATCTATCCTATCCTATCCATATAGGTTAGGTTAGGATAGGTTAGGTTAGTATATGTAAGGTTAGGTCAGATCAGGTAAGGAGAGGTTAGGTTAGGTTTTTTTTACATACAAACATATTAAAAACTTGTCTTACACACTTTGGCCGGGAAAGGTAGTTCTACCCGTTCGATCGATTGATGCTTAATGCCGGGAAGGGTGGTCCTACCTTTTGCGGCAACCTCAATTCAATGGCAGGAAAGATGGAATTATTCAATGTTTTTATATGAATATTATATACCAATCTCTTTGTAAAGGTCCCAACTATATGTACACAATTATCGCGTCGTAATGCAAGTCTTCTTTTTATATTTATCTTCGTGCCTTTCGTTTACATCGGTATTTCAACAAAAGGATATTGTATTATTTGTTATTGTAATAATTCAATTCCTGGAATGACGGTTTTTATGACCGTGAAACCCGATTCGAATCTCTATCTCTGTTCCACCCCACTCATTTAGGGTACGGCCAAATACCGATAGGTGGACCGTAATAAACATATTACAAGGTTAATTGAGTTGCATTTCAAATAATATTCAATTTTCGTGTAGTACTTTTATAGCTTGGGTATACGTGAGTTACTACGTAGAAATTTTTAAAGAAATATTTTCGAAGATATGGCGAATTAAAACAAATTAAAGAAATTCGCGCAAGACTTTTTTTTCGCCCAGACACAGTGTAGAGCAGAGGTTCCCAAACTTTTTTGCCCCGTAGACCACTTGCCAAATATTTTTTTTTCTGTAGACCCCCTGCCTGCCGAATATTGAATTTTCCTAAAACTATTAACGTCCCATGTGATAATCATTAATTTTTTTACTAAAAATATTCCCTTCCTTTGCCTGCCCAACAACCGGGTGGCGGTATAGTTGCTCTGTCTTTACACTGTGCAGACAGGGGCACCCTTGTGAGGTATTACACCAAATGAAAATGAAGCAAGATAAGCAACTAGAATTTCTTTCTGTAGCTGGTCCTACAGAACTGCCCCTTAAGTTCTTTGTCAGTGCTTATTCCGGTCAGTTCTTCTTGTCACATGATATCCGATTCTTCAACGTTGCATTTCCACAGTCAAAATGTCCTCAAACTTAGTTTTGAAGTCTGTGTGAAGTGCATTTAAATGTTAAACGTCATTATTACCCTGGACGTTTTTCAAAAACAAGTTGGGGAACTAGGAAAATTCGCGGCTTCCAATGTGCAATGTTTTGATTGAATATATTAATTCTTACGATAAAAGGAATGTAAACTCTATTTATATACCTCAATTAACAACTTTACGAAATATTAAAAATACAAATATCAAATAAGTAATTTCTCAGTCTATTATATTTGTGTTAGGTCTATTGTGTCATTTACGGAACTCCTAAAAGTTGAGTTGAGGTAAATGGGGTTCCGCTCGTATGTACCATTTGAATCTCGTGGACCCCCAAATTTTTTCCTCACTGACATAGACCCCTAACATGCTGATATCGACCCCTGGGGGTCCATATAGACCACTTTGGGAACCTCTGGTGTAGCGCATGCGTAAAAAAATACCTGCCAGATATGTGTTAATACTTTAAATTTGTTTTATTTTATTTCCAGTGTTCTGCCAAAATAGTGCCTACCTAATATGCATGAATTAAATGGTACTGACGTTTCTTCTAGCCCCCATGTAGTATCAGAAATACCAACATAAGAAAATATTGTCGACACTTGACAAAAATTATTGGAAATGGTTGTCGTCCCATACAATTTTCATTTTCAAATTAAAAATTTCCCAATTGCAGATAGTTTCGTTTTATGGTAATTAAGGTGAATCAAAAGGTTTTATTACTATTATGGCTTATACGTTATACAGTATTTTACCTTGGGCCAGCCTTTTTCTCTTTCCAGGAAGCTTCACCACATCCTTGATGACTCCGCAGGCCTGCAGCAGGTTGCGGATGCACTCCTTGCGCATCGTCACCGGCAGACTGTTGGCCACCACCGAGTTGGGGCCTGTCTTCACGACAAATACTTCCAGCTCGTTGCCCCCGAGGTTGCGACCGTGCTCATCCAACGCCTGCAAATTGAAGAATTCAAAATAACTGTGTAGTCTTTTTTGAGGAAAGGAGGGAATGAAGTTGGATCTATGAGGGACAAAAATCATTCCCCAACAGAGCTGTTCACAAGAACCAGTTGTAGAAACGAATTGTTCTAATCTGGTCAATGTTTCAATACAAAGCATATCTCGCCTAATCTCTATTGTTGGGAAGTAAGAGCTTCATAGTTACACTCATAGAGGGCAGTGCATAGAGCTTGCGTGGAAATCCGCAAGATGGAAGCCAATGGCCAGTAGTCGCCAAGGCCAGTGGGAATGCTCCCAGACCAACTTACTGTTGCAGATCTCAATTAGCCAGCTTCTAGTTAGGTCGACTATCGAGTAACCATTGAAATATGCAAAGTATTAATAAATCCCTGATTTACCACATTAACCAATTATTTATAATATCCTTCCACGACGAGTTGGAGAACTGTTTGTGGGAACACAACAGCATAGGATACTGAATATGTTGAACAGAAAGAGGTTACTCTGTCACTTACATGTTAAAGAAACCATTTACTCACTCTCCCCAGACATCAAACTGCTGTATTTGAGGGTAATTACAGCTATTCCTCGACAAAACTTTGGAATGAAATACAACTGTCTGTTCGAATATCGACGAGGGAGCACCTTATCCAACTGTTGGAGGACCAGAGTCCACGAGACCATGAGAACTCAGGAGCCCTTCATAAAACCGGCTACATACCAGGTCCGGGATGTACAGCTGAACAATGATCTGTTGGTCAATGTTATAAAGCCAAGTGTGTATGAATGTGTCAATGTTATTATCATTCTATCACGAAGGGTTTTGGGGACTACAAATCAAATGGTAGAATGCAAGAAATAAAGCATACCTTTAAAGCAGCATCAGCATTAGCGAAGTGTACGTATGCAGAGAGGGTCAAATCCGAGGAGTTGGGCCCGTTAGCTTGGACTCCCATTTGTCTACAAAAATCAATACATACACACATTTAAACAGTGACAATTCTATAAATCTAAAATCTTTGCGAACAGTAACTGGGGCGAAGCAATTATCTCTATCAATTCTCTTCAAGTAGAAAGTTCTGATCCCCATGTTATTTAAGGTGTAATTATTCTAGGTCTTTTTAACTTAAGGCCATCGTCCCACGGTGTTGTAAGAATGCGCGAAATGTTGCACGATAAATGCTGCATGGTCTCTGCAGACTGGAGTATCAGGAAATAATTTTGTCGCTTGTAACCCAGCAAACTGTAGGTATTGCGGATTTCTGTTTTTGCATTTACCGCCTTTAAGCTGAATGTTATTATCTTATTATCGTCAAGTTGACTCACGTGTACTAAATATTATACTACCATTGGATACTTCTGTAACAGGTAACTTAATATTAATTGTAATGAAATTTGATCCAGATGTCGCGAGAAGAAAAAATATTGACAATAGACTTAGAAGATGGCCAAATGGCAAGTAAACATATAAACAATAACAAACGATTGTGAATCAAGTCAGTCACCAAGTGACGACAAGGTTGTGGAATTATTTGTGATATTATAAAAACGATAATTTAAAACAGAAAAAGATCAGTCGCAACTAGGAATTGAACTCAGGACCTCACCCTTGCCGGGGATTTGCTCTACCACTGAGGTAATCCGACCCTACCCCCTTCGGTCATATTTGACTGTATCATACTTCGTTTAATAACTGCCAACATTATTTTCATTTTATTAACATACATTTTTATTGGCTTTATGTGTGATTGCAAAATTCTTTTCAAACTAAATGGGTAACATTACGGTAACAGGATTAAACAGAATAGGGTAAGTTAGGTTAGGTTAAGGTTCTGCAAACAAGATGACTCACTTAACAGCTTTGATCTCTCCGTACGGGGAGAAGATCTCCTTGAGTTCATCCTCATAAGAGAACATCTTGTCGATGGGAATGTTCAAGATAAACACAGTCTGGCCGCTGGGCGGGCCCTCCTGGTCCTTGGCGGGCACCACGGGGACTGCGGGGACCTCGCCGGTGCCGTTGGACATCGCTACCGCTTCTGGTTCGCCCGACATTATCAGGGACTGTAAGAGGGAGGATGCATTCTTCAAATGTAGTGTGTTGACAATAATACCAAAAAATGTCTACGCCACTGACTTCAAAATAAACAGACCTGCTCTAAAGTCTGATTTCGATGGCTCTGAGGCAACCACGGTGATATTATTGAATAAATACATTGTTATTCTTATTTTGACTACCCGCTCGCAATATCACAATAAGTTTTTAGGTTATTTCTTTTATAATACCCGAACTAAGAACCTATTTTGTTAAATAGGTTTTTAGGATCTTATTCTGATGGTTTCTTAAAAACTAAACATAATTTTTGAAAATTATGCGTATTATTATTTGTAACATTCGTAAGTAAAACTTAACCGCAAAAATATTTGTAAATAATAATTATTAGGAGGGAAATAAAACATGTGACGATGAAGGTATGTGATAATGCCAACGAGAAACAACCGTTTTAGTAATAAATTCTGAGAATTAGTAATGGCAAATAAAAAAGAGGTTATCAATAAAGACACTTTAATATAACCTGTAATGTGTATTCTTATATGAATGACAAACTGCAAGACAAAGAAAAATAACAGCGCGAAACAAATTTCAGATAGAATTAAAGTGTAAATTCTACGTCTATAATATTGTAACGGTATTATGGTTAGTCGTCGTAAAAAGTGCTAACGTAGTATTAGCATATTAGCGAATTACGCGAATAACATTTTGTTATTCGCGTAATTTACATACCTTTAAGTATCCTATCTTTTTGAGTCAAACAATAGTGTAGTTGGCAAAAGGGTGGAAAATATTCCTGTTTATGTCAAAAAACACCACTTTTGAAACGATAAAAAGATTCAATTCAACTCTCCAGCCCGGCAAAATGGCTACACCATAAACATAAATAAACGAGTAATACCATAAACACAAATAAACAACTCACTGGCTACACACGCCATAGATTATCCATAGACAAACAACGGCCAGTGATGCAATGCCGCGAAAATAAAAAAAAAATCATCAACATTGTGTACTTTAAAACCCCGATTAATTTAGCGATTAAATTGAATGCAATTTACGACTAATATTAATCGACCAAAAATTAGTATTCATTATATTTCAAATAATATTTACGTTAAACTGAAGCAAATCCAAACTTTTTTGTTTTTACTTAAATGTGTGTATTTGTTTTAATAGTTTTTCTTATTATCAGAATCATTTTAACAAAATTATTAATTTGTCTTGTCCTTGTCTAATCTTGTTTTTTTTTTGGTATTACTTATTTTGAACATTGTAAAAGGTCACCGATAATGGAGTAAAGTTCTGCTGCGGATTTTCTTTTTTTTTTTAAATAATAATTTCAAATATTATTCACAACAAAATCCAAAGTTGGGTAGGAAGAGATTCTTTGATAAGTTAAGTACCTACCTTACTTGTCGGATAAATTCAAGCCCGTAACTGGGAATAACTTTTTCTTATTTATCCTACATTTTTGATATAGAAAATTGTAGTTAGTATTAGGCCAAATAATGGATTTCGGATATAATATGATAAGTACAATGTACGTCGAGGATAAGCTGATATACAGGCGTGAATACATTATGGCCCAATCAACACAGAGCTATACAATTAGGCGCTATTAGATACTAATATCTCGTCGAAACGTGTTCCAGTGAGTGGTTTATATATGGTGTTCCACTATTAGAATGCAATAAGCGGAGCACGTAGATCGGATTCGATATTTTAACCCATCGTTCCACGGGTCGGTAAGCAATCGACAAATCGAATGCTGCAAAACCCTGTGCAGAAAATTAAGTTTGCTATAGTAAGTTCTGTGTGGAACTTTTCTGCGCAGGGTCTTAAAGCATTTGGTTTATATCGATTGCTTACCGACCCGTGCGACGACGGGATTATTCAGAGCATTGGAGGTCATTGAACACATTTTTTCACTTGATGTCTCATCTAAATATATAATACATCATCTAAGACAGAGGTTCCCAAACTTTTTTGCCCCGTAGACCACTTGCCAAATTTTTTTTTGCCTGCCGAATATTTAATTTTCCTAAAACTATTAACGTCCCATGTGTTATAACTCTACTTAAGGGAAGTTAATAATTAATATTATTCATGTAAAAGGAAAGGAGGAACGAGTACAAAAAAAAGAAGTTACTTAGTTACAAAACACTCTTAAAATTTATTTAATAAAATGTATAAAGGAGGGTTAGTCTTAATCTAGGTTTAATGATAGTTCTTAAAATTAATTCTTAAAACTAATTGTCCTTTTTCTTAATCCTAAATTATCTTCATTCACTGTCTTAAAAGTTGGGTCACGTTACGAGATAATTATGCAAAAATTGTGCAGACACTTCCCTTTACGATGATTCTGGAATCACGGATCTCCACGTTCGCACTTATCACCGACAACACAAGCGGCAACTTGGGTTGGATCCGAAGGGCGGAAGTTGTTCAACCTGGGCCAAGGCTCCGAAGGGCGGAGTCGGCAGGCAGCGAATTCTGAGTGGGCAGCTTCTGGGTAGGAAAATCCTCGGCACCGCTCCAAGGGGGAGAGCAGGAAGTTTCTCGGCGGAGGCGAGACGGTAACTTCTGCTAGGGCAGCTCCCTGGTCGGAAGAGCCTCGGTGCCGCTCCAAAGGGGGAGAGCAGGAAGTTTCTCGGCGGAGGCGAGACGGTAACTTCTGCTAGGGCAGTTCCCTGGTCGGCAGCTGCCTCGGCGCCGCTCCAAGAGGGAGAGCAGGTTGATGACTCCCAAGATGATGACTGTCGAGTGCGGAAATGTGAAGTGTCGAGAACTAGGCGAGATCGTGACCGCCAAGAGGGCAGCCTCCTGGGCGGAGGCGCCTCGGCGACCGCCCCAAGGGGGGGCGAGATGATGACTCTCGAAAGGCGAGATTGTGACTGTCGAGAGGGCAGCCTCCTGGGCGGAGGCCCCTCGGCGACCGCCCCAAGGGGGGCGAGATGATGACTGTCTGACTGGGTACTCTTGACTCGGGACTGTTGGTTGCGGAATCTGTCTTCAGCTGTTGAGGCGAGATCGTGACCGCCGAGAGGGCAGCCTCCTGGGCGGAGGCGCCTCGGCGGCCGCCCCAAGGGGAGGCGAGATGATCACTCTCTGACTGGGTACTGGATACTGTTTTTGGTTGCGGAATGTGTTGAGCTGCGCAATCCGGCGACCGTAGCGCACCTGTCGTGGGGTGCTGGAACTAAAGTGGTTCCGCTTTACACCACTTCGGTGCGTTGTCTTGAGTCCATGGCGCTGGCATCGACATTCTCACCGTAGTCGTTATTATTATTTTAAAAGATGCTAAAATGACATTTGTACAAAGCTTTCAAACAATTACAATATGGCCTAGCCTTGGGCGAAGGTTTTTATTGCCGGGTCGCTGGTTTAACAATACACCCATTTCGGATTACGACTTGATGAGGGTCTAGAGCTAAATCTGCCGACTAATGGGTGTATTGCTTGAGTTGGCTTTCTAAATTTTTATTGCGATTTCCGGCCAGGCTCTTTACTAAATACTTAATGTCTAATAATTCGAACTGCCGCCTCCATCTGCGTGTAAAATCACAGAGACAAATGCTGGAGCACGTGTTCGCTTTGGTCTTTCTGTGAATTCAAGTCATGTATATACCTAGGGACATATCACATGTGATAATAATTTATTTTTTTCGTTAAAAGATTCCCTTCCCTTGCCTGCCCTACAACCGGGTGGCGGTACAGTTTCTGTCTTTACATTGTGCATACAGGGGCACCTTTGTGAGGTATTTCACCAAATGAAAATGAAGCAGGATAAGCAACGGGAATTTCTTTCTGTAGCTAGCCCTACAGAACTGCCCCTTAAGTTCTTTGTCAGTGCTTATTCCGGTCATTTCTTCTCGTCACATGTTTTCCGATTCTTCAACGTTCCATTTCGATAGTCAAAATGTCCTCAAACTTAGTTTTGAAGTCTGTGTAAAATACATTTAAATGTTGAACGTCATTATTACACTGGACATTTTTCAAAAACAAGTTGGGAAACTAGGAAAATTCGTGGCTTCCAATGTGCAGTGTTTTGCTTGAATATATTAATTCTGACAAGAAAAGGAACGTAGACTCTATTTACATACCTCAATTAACAACTTTACGAAATATAAAAAGGCAAATATCAAATAAGTAATTTCTCAGTATATTATATTTGTGTTAGGTCTATTGTGTCATTTACTTACGGAACTCCTAAATGTCGGGAGTTACTCCTAGATGGGGGGGCAACTATACCACCACCCGGTTGTTGGACAGGCAAGGAAAGAAAATCTTTTTACTAAAAAGAGAAATGATTATCACATGGGACGTTCAGTTTTAGGAAAATTCAATATTCAGCAGGCAGGGGTCTAGTGGGTCAAGTGGTCTACGGGGCAAAAAAGTTTGAGAAACTCTTTTATAGATAGTCGAAATGGATTAAAGTAAATATATAAAAATTAAGCTTGCGTATTTTTGCGCTCGAAAAACTCGAAAAGTAGTCGACGAAAATCGCTGAAAATTTCAAGGTTTGTTTTTATTAGTGCCAGGAGTGTTTTGAAAGTGATATGAATTTTAGAAGAAGTCGGGGATGCCCGAGGAGTATTTAAAGCAATATCTATGCACCTGAATGATATACAGAGTCGAATTAAAGTTGATGTAATATAATAGTGATTTGTTTTTGGGGTATTATAGCTTTAAATTTAGCCAACGTTTCGGTCAGCATTTCAGTGGCCATCATCAGGGCAGATGTGTAATAATGTGTTACGAAACGTTGGCTAAAGAAGGAGGTAGAGCAACATGGCATAATACCCCAAAAACAAATCACTATAATACTTTTGGCCGTGAAAATCTAAAATCATACATGATGTAATATAGTTTATTAACAGTAATATTGTGGTATACAGTAGTGAATGGTGGAAGAAATTGGAGACGTCCAAGAAAGACTTTACCAAATAAAACAAGTTTTTGAAAGCAAAGACTGCCTTAACCTTTGGAACGCTAAGCACCTGACAATAAATTTTCATGTGGATCACCATGCGCCATTTGATTCTATTTTCATACTAACTTACTTCTTTTGGGCAAAATTATGCTCAATACACAGACATAAGAATATATAGACTAGAAATTAAAGATGAGGGGTAAAATCAACTGTTGAAGAACGAAGGGGGTAAAGCTGACTGTGATTCGTCAATAAATCAATCTGACAGTATATAGGCATCTCGCATTATAATATCATCATTTAGTTCTTAAAAGTAAAATCTGCTTTTGAATGAATAGACATTTTTACATGGGAGCGCAAATTACTCGCCACGTTATGAACAAATTTGCGAAGTCCAAATTCGGCAAAAAAAATTTCTTCTATTTTCAGAGTCGAATATTCCCAGTAACAACGATGCGCACACTTGAGAATCGCTACATTCGACCAGATGTATCTCGATGTAATAGTATATGTTTCTACAACTGATTCATATTATACGATGTGAATAAGCTTAAAATGATGCTTACATATGGAATGTAATACGACAATTGGGTTTATTCTCTTTTTCACATATATTTTTACAAGTTTTCATATCACAAGCCACTATTTTGCCGTGTTATTTCATAAAATGCCTCGACCATAGCTCGACGCTAGTTCGAACAAGAATGATGACGTCACATTCTCAAGATTCACGGGAAGCCATACGCGAGCCCAGCCGGCTCCAATGGAACCGGTATGGGGAGTGGGGAATAATACGCTTTTAATCACTTAGGGCAGGTCTACTAATATTCATATGTCTATGGCTCAATACATATATTTATTAAAATAGCATTAATCTATCACAAGTAGTTTCCCCAGAATAGTAGAATAATTTCACTTTGGTTTGCAATAATGAATGATTGCAAATCTTGGAAGCGGAAATTAAACCACATCTCAACATTCGATCGAGCTGAAACTCGTCAGATAGACTCGTCATCAATGACAATGCGTTCTATAAACTTTTTGTGGCAATCACGTACACACACGCATATATATATGTCCATATACGCATTTCTCCAAAATCAGATTACAGCAGTAAATGTAAAAAATAAATGTCAGTCCTACACGATTGGCATCTGGCTAGGTCAGTAGCGCGGTTGACTCAGGCCCCTGGATTCAATCCTCAGCCAAACCAAAAATTATAATATTTATAATTAAAGGAATATTTTTTTTCTCATTTTCCATAAAAATAAAAAAGTATTTTTCACAATAAAAAATTAAGAAAACGCACAGAACTGTATGTTAGGCCAGGAACGTTGAAGAATCACAAATTAGTAACTTTATTGTTTCTAAATAGATGCTCTTTACAAACGAAAAGCAAGAACTCTTATTCCATTGTTATAAGTTTCTACATATGTAAATATATATTTTATTAACCCTAGATTCATAACCATTCGTCCCACAGACCGCGCAAAACGTAAATTTGTTTCTAGTGTCTCGAGTGAAAGAGATAGAATGATGACCTCTCAAGTACCTTCCTAGATCGCTTGTTCATTAGTAACGCGTGTGCGTTTGCCTCGCAGTGAAGTCTTGTGGACAACTTATAGACCTTTGAACGTCTGAGAGACCAATGTTTATGAATATTGTAATTTTTGACAAGACTGCAAGTTATTTTGAAAACATTGTTTTTGATGAGTTCTGGTTATACAGAGTAAAAGTAAGTAGGTATATGATATTATTCTATATGAGTTATGATTTATAGTTACATCTTATTTTATCGTTCAAAATGTATTATTGTGTGTATTTTACATCAAATCTTTTTATTTTATTTTAGAATGGATGATCGGCAAATTGATGACTATTTGAATTGTTTATCTGATTCTGATGATGATGATTTTACCAGTCAGCAAAAGGATGTAGAAATCAGTGATGTCGAAGATTATGTGGAACTAGATGAAATGGTACCGACAGATTCCGACATGGTTACGTAAAAGACACGAAATGCCAACTTTGAAGAGATGCCTAAAAAGGAAAATCGCCGAAGTTTTAGATGAAATGCCTACCATTGCCACACCTGGTCCAAGTGGTACTCAAAAAAAGGTTTGTGGTTATTGTGATTATAAAAAACGGCATATGACAAGGTTCCAATGCAAGCAATGCAAAAAGTATATGTGCATGGACCATCGCGGCCTCATGTGTGTGGAATGTAGCGATGAAATTATATTTTAACTCGTTTATTATTTTTTTTGTTACCTAATTAAACATATTAAAGAGTGCCATACTTAACACGTAATACCCGGAGGTTGAAAATGAAACACATGCGGCGGTGGTGGGTCCAGATTGACCCGGCTGAAATGATGAAATTAAAAGGGTTTTTATGCATTTTTCGTTCATATTCTTACTTTTATATGATATTATTGTAGTTCCTCATTAACTCATAACACATCCCCTGTGTTTCTTGTATGAAGATGGAAGTTTTAGAAATTAGTATTCCGTAAATTTTGCGGTTCGTCGATATACAGCGGCGCGGACATCCCGCGCAACAGCTAATCAACGACTGAATCGACGACGGCCCCGACACGGCGGATGTGGGTGCTGGGTGACGGTCAGGGGAATGAGGAGGGTAGTGCGGGAGAGGGGGACAGGAAGCGTTCGTCAGCGGAAACAAACATTTTTTTATTAAAATTTTCGATGGTGTGCATTTACAAGAATATCGTGTATTATTTAAAATACCAGAGATAAATCACTTATTTGATAACTTCCTTGTGGCTGTACCTCTAATAGAAAGATGTGTAAAGAGAAAATAAATTCAATTTATAGCCATATTAAACGATGATTGCTTATGCAAATATTATAAAATATTATATAATGGCATTCAAATTCAAGTTGAGTATTTACTTTCCTCACACATTTATTTGTCACAATTAAAACCATTGAATGACACACATTAAAAAATACTAAAACTTTTATTTTTCAACAAAACAAATTTAAATTAACAATTTTCATTTAAAAAAACGGAATAAAAGCAATATTCTAAATACAAAAATGATTCGACGATTAATAAAATTTATATACATACACAAAACACCAAATGGATTTATTATTACAAATTCAGCAGCAAAATAATTATATAGCACTACCAATTATAAAAAGTTTGACAGTTTTTTATTAGTTAAAATATATTAAAAATGCTAAAATTCACAAAAATAATTCATCGATATCATTCAATAAATGTCATCGAAACGTATATTGCTAAAAATATAGCGGAAGCGATCTCTAGATAAAGCGGAGGGGAAAAAATGCTGCCGGAATAAATCCTCGGTAGTCCAAAGTTCGCTTAGTTCTAACTTTCGGCCGCGATTTCTTCCTGAAGCCAAAAGAACTCCAAAAATGCATCCATTTCTGTCTTCGTAATGTTGGGAAAGCTGGAATTTTTCGGATTGAGCTGACAGAATTTATTCGTATTTTCAATAATTTCCTCCACCCTTTCATTTGAAATAAACAATTCAAAAGCATCTCTGATGGATACTATGTTCTGGCTACCGTTTTTCAATCCAGGGGTAGAAGAAATAATGTTATGGCTTCTGGTACGTGAGCTGGCTGGTGGCGCAGAATTCCATTGGAATCCGGAATTCAACACGTATAAATGTTCATCTGCAACGGGTTCATTCGAATTTCCTACACTAACTTCATTATCACTTCCATTTCCACTTTCAGATATTTCCTCTAATAATATTTCTTCCGGATCACTTTCAAATTCTGGATCTAATGTTTCGAATTCCAAGTCGCCATCATCACTGATCTCACTGTTCGAACTGTTAAGTAGCTTTTCGATCTCATTATCAGATAAATCATTTTGCTTTGCCATTGCGTTCGTACGCTACGAAAAAAAAATTAAAACAAAGTCACAAACAAAAATCACAATACTAGAAATGTGCCCGAATGGTTGACAACATCTGCGCGGGACTGTGAGAGACAAAGACGGAAGGACAGAGCGAGAGATATGCTGTTTCTTCGGCTGCTCGAATTCAACTGAGAAGAAATGGAGTTTTTGCGTGTTTTTATACACAATTATTCTTATAACTTTTTTAAAACGTGTCCGATTTTAATCATTTTTGAGTCGAAATGTGGGTAAATATTTGATGAAAGAATAGACAGAAGGAAATTAGCCTAAACGAGATATTTGCGGCAAAATCTTTTTTTTTAAAAACACTGGGTCAAACCAGACCCATCACCGGAGTCGAGGTGTTAATTTATTTATTTTATTTACAAGTACCCCAAAACTCGTCACTTAGGGCGAGTTGTTTCGGAAAAGCTGAACAATTATTCAGATTCCCGAGTTCTATTCAAATGTAAAAAAATCTTCACGTCGATTTTATTCAAATACAAATTGGGTTGTTTCAACTCCGAAAAAGCTTCCGTTATATTTGAATAATCCGTTCCAGTGTTCCCCGCCGAATCGGGCAATTATTGCAGAGAATAATTTTTTTGCGAGACAGGAATTATTTTTACGCTGGCAACACCTCGTATTTTTATCAATCTGTCAAAACTTTTTCCCGCCGCGCCGTCACTTCGTTGGATTGCTTGTTTTGTGTGATTTTTTTGTTGTTCATTTAGGCATCTCAATTTTTGACAACTTATAATGGATCCCAACTTACTGTAAGTATTGTAAATTATACCTTATTGCCATAATAAATATGAACCTTATTAATAAATAATACACGTTTGGAACCGTATAGATACGTAAGTGAGCATTTTATTTTCGTAAAACCATTATGTAAAGCTTGATAATATTTTGTGGAATTTCGTCTTCTAAACGAGATAAACGATCATTATGAAAACATTTGCGATACGTGTATATACTTATCGTTAGTAAAATTACTTGAAATTTGTGAGAATGAACTTTCTAAAAGCATTGCGTTTTATTTTTTGAATGTTCTGCCATGCAATGGTGGCAAATCTTTTTGTTTATTTTTATATATTATTTTGAATTCTGCCACACTTTAATAATGCTTTACCGAGGAATATTATAGTGCTTTCATGTGTAATAAAATATCTATAAGAAACTATAAAATATCTATATATATTTTGAACCTAATAAATATAATATTTGCCGTGCATATTTAATTTTATATCAGCAATTCCTTGTACGATCTTGTTACTTATAAATATGAAATGTGTTTTCAGGAAACGATGCCATGTTGGTGAGGAAGTATAGCCATATTCTCACCAATAAAAAGACCGACGCAGTCATCTTCAAACAACGAGAGGCGACATGGCTTACTCTTATATCCGATTTCAATGGCGATGGATTCTGTCAAACAGCTCCGAGCTCGGTTTGAAAATATGAAGCGTCGGGCAAGGCAGGTTGGAATATATTTCTTAATTGGTATTAATCTTAACGCCATAATGCTGTTAAATGAACTGTTATATTTAGTAATTCGTTGCCCTGATGCTTTGTTTAATTCATGCAGGTATATATGTTTATTAATTGACTTTTAATAATGCTTCAAGGACGGTAGCAGAGAAATTCAGGAGAGGACTAGCGGTGGACACAAATTTTATGCGGAACATAGTGGCTACTTCGATTGACGGACTCCCTAGCGTGTTTGACGATGACATCAGCACTTTGGTGCTGCAGGAGCTATCTGGTGGTGGAAGAAGGTGGGAGTTTGGTTAGCGCCACAGCTGAGGTTTATTATGGTGTTGACGGCAGTTTACTAACTACTTGTAAGAACTTGTGTTTCAAACAATGTTTCCTAGTTTTATATCAGTTCTTCATTTAAGATAATCTGGTTAATGTATTCTAATGTTGTTAATGCATCCAAATCCAACCGTTTAGATAGCAGCGCCCCAGAAACCTCAATCCTAAAAGCAATTTCATCTCATTTAAATGTAAACGAATTTGTTGACTGACTTAATACAAGTTTTCAAACAAACTGTTAGTAGATTTGAGTACAAAATATTTGTATTTCACTATCGTTGCTTTACTTAAGATAATAATCTTATTAGTTAATGTATTCTCATGTTGTTGAAGCATCCAAATCCAACCCTTTTGACAGGAGTGCCCCCTATTATACATACCGATTTCCGGTTTAAAAAAAATTGGATTATTGAGACAAGAACGAGTAATATCGGAGTCATGCTAAAACTAAACTGAGATGAAAGCAGTTTATTCCCCTCTGTTCACTATCTACTGGGTGAATCCTTTAATACACTAATATTAATTTTAATAATTTTTCTCTTTTTTATGTACACAATTCTTAAGAAGTATTTTCTGGCTTCACAATTACCTACATTATATTACATGATAATACTAACAAATGTACATTGTGTACTTACGACGGGGTACTCCAGTAAGACCGCATTTTTCTTTTCTTTCCTTTTAAAACTGTAAATTAAAAAAAATGCATTTTATGCAATATTATGCATGGCATGTCCAGGTTTTTATATTATGCATATTTTTAATGCGGTGTGACCTTTACTTTATGGGCCGTATAATCTTTTGTGTTCTTTCTAATGTTTGTCAATTATTGTTAGAACAAGATGAATGAATGCATTCGCACACAATTAACTAGTCCATTATATTATGTTCTTAAATGTTTCTTTCCCATTGTATAAGTATGTATTTTTGCTGTAAATTATTCTTTCTTCCGAGAGAGTATTCTGGTATAATTTTACTTTTTTCAGGGCATTAATAAAAAATAAATAATCACAATCGCTAATCAATCGCTAATCAAGTCGCTACAGCGACCTTGATGTGATTTACTATGTAATACATTTCTAGAATGATCTATGTTATTACTAACTATATATGGAGATAATATACAGTACCATACTTACCTGGTAGATAAGTATGGTACTGTAGACGGTATGGTACGGTACACTTAAGATTAATACTTAATTAACATTAACTAATTGTTAATACAGGATTTAGGACATAATTGGAAAATACCATAAACATTATTTTAAACCTTTATTTTCTTATTTTTAACTGAATTTATATAAACAAATTATTATAATCAATAAATATTAGTCTGAAACACCCATACATATTTAAAAATAAATAAACTCTGAGAAAAAATAAATGCCGCTGATGGAAATTGAAGCCGCAACCTTCCGATTTATTCATTTTTTTTCTATTTGTCCATTTATCTTTTTTTTTTCAATTTCTACAGTGTAGGTACCTAGATGCCTTACTTATTTTCTCTTTTATTTTAATTTGTTATATTATTTTGATATATTTTGTTCCTCACTTATGTAAAATACAAATAAAAGAATATACTACATCTTGGTACTCTATTTATTTTATGAAATTAGGTAGGAGTATGCAGTTACACTTAAGTTATTCACATTCAATAATGATCCAATGCATATTACATAATATATGTATATGTGAGATAGTTGTTCAAAACATTTCTAATAGTATGTATTCTCTATTATTAAACAAAGTAATTTACTAAGTTTATAAACATTAAAGTATAAAATAAATAGAAGATTTATCATTACATTAATTATTTTGTACATGTGAACTATCTATCTCTGAATATATGTAAATGGTCGTTTGTTGAAAATCTCTGAAAGTTCTTCATTGATTGCTTTGAAATTTAGACACAATGTTGCATTCAAATATGCGTGTGTTTTTATATACCTACATTATTTAGATGACACCTGTTACAGGTAAAACAGACTGAGCCACAGCAACACGTGGCGGGGTACAGCTATTTTTGAATAAAGACATTATTGTTTTGAAATTCAAAAGACTTTTATTATCTTCGCTCATGTACCAAGAGATTGTACACATGTGTTGGAGTCTCCAGGCGGAAGATGTTACAGAAAGTGTTGCCCCATGGGTTGGTAAAGAATCAATATAAACCGAGTTCTGCACAGAGAAGTAAAGTAAGAAAACAGTTTATAATGCGGTCTACTGTGGAACCTCTCTTGCAATGCAGGGTTTTACAGCACTCGGCTTATGTGGATTCCTTACCGACACGTGGGACGATAGGCCTAATGGTACAGAAGGAGGTAAGATAGGGCTTTTTGTGCTGGGTAGTATTTTACTATTTATTAGTCCATCAATCTGGCAAAATATGAGTTAATGAGGGTTTGACGAACGTGGTCATCTCCCCTGTTAAAGATTGGTGCTTGCACCAGTACATCGTTAACCTCGTCCAAGGGGTCTATGAATACAGGTGGTTGATCTTGTTACAATGATCCCTTGTACCTACCTGCATTTTAATTTATGAAGAAAGGACTGGAAGCCATCTTTTAACAACTCCAAAAGTTCTTTCAACAACATTTCTGGTCCTGATCTGACTTTCTTTATATAAATGTTGTTCTCGAGAAACGGAATTCCTTAAGGGTGTTAGTAAATATGGCTTTATTCCATAACCACCATCTCCAACAATCACTTCATCTCCAAACTCACCGCATTCCAACCTTACTTTGATGCTGCTACTATTAAAAAGATGGGTATCTCCAGGCCACCTGGCTACTATGTTGGTCGACAAAAGAAACAAACCTGTAGTTTTTCAATATTTTTACCAGTTTTTTCGTCATTTTAAATCACGGAAACCAACGATATAAAAACGAATTTCGACAATGTTTTATGTAGAAAAGGTATCTAAACTTCTTCCCACAAAACCTTCAACTTCATAAATTTTAATCGTTGGGTTTTCTTTGCGTTATTTGCCAAAATAGTGAGGGTCGTTATCACCAGTAATTGGCACATACGATATGTCAGACCGCAATTGTGACGTTCGCGCATGCGTCAATCTTTTTCAAAATGGCGGATCGCGTTAACCGGCCGATTTCGGCTGATCACATTTTCATGAATATTTCGTTGAATTTTCTCTTGACGGACGATGAAACAACCCAATTTATGGAAAATTGAGTGGATTGACGTTGTGATGACTTTCTCACACGTGATTTTTTCCGAAACAACTCGCCCTTAAATTTAGTCGTCTGTGAGACGAATGTTTATGAATAATGTTCCTCTTAGATAAGGTTATTTTTTTTTTATTTTTTTTTTTATTGTTGATACATTTTTTTTTACAATATTTCATATTTCAATTTAGTAATGTTGGCCTCACTGGGTTGTTTACCCGTGCTGAGGCCCCCATTTTATAATTTAAGAATTTATACATTTAAAAAAATAAAAGAAAAACAACATTAAAATAATGAATGAATGAATAATGTTATGAATCTAGGGTTAAGATAGTAGTTATAGGCCTTAGTCGTAAGTCTCTAGATATAAGTCTCAGACGTAAGTCATTAGTTTTAAGTCAGTAGTTTTAGTGTTAACTGTTTAAGAAATATATTTGTACAGCGCCCTTGAGGTGATTTCTCACGAAAACGGCGCTATATAAATTAGCCAAATACTATTGTTTGTTTTTTACGATGCAAAATCCCATGAAAAGAAAGTATGTTTTGAATGTGCGTATCGCAACGGCGGCGATAGACGGGTACAAATTCTTCGTGACTCTGCCGATAGGTACTTCAAAGAGTTAAGACTCTATATTATTATTGTAAATGAAATTTAAACTGGTTTATTTTATACTGGACATCTTCAATCTAAAATTAATTCACATGTATGTATAACTACTATACGTTACCTAAATATACTCAAATAAATAATGTGTATTGCTTTAATTTGAAAATTTGGCAAGTAGAAATGTGCTTAGCAGGGCAATAATAGGAGTCAAAAACTACAGGTAGACAAAAAAAACATGACAAGATTCCTATACATAATTTTTTATTGATTTGTAAATTATAATTCTTTTACTTATGCACTAAAAAAGGTAAGTTGGTGTTAGAAGGGAGGGAGGGAAATGATTAAAACCAAAGTACAACATTCATTCATAAAAATACTTAAAAATTTTAGTAAACGGTCAATTGTCCTCTCAACAGCATTTATGATTATTTTTCCAATACAAGATTACACACACTTACAGACACTTGACAGACAGACAGACAGACAGACATAGGCCCTGTCACAACGCAGAACCTAATAGAATTACATATTACAGTAAATGTAAATGCTGAAGGTGACGACGGCCTTTAATTAATCGTTTACCCATATTGTTCTAAGCCTATTTTGCCTCAATACTGTCTGATCCAATCGTTGGGTTTTCTTCGCTTGTTCATCATCTGGTCGTTGCTGGTGAACTCGTTGCCCTGAGGAAGAGACAAAAAACATTATTATAATGACAAGATAATCAAACAACTTGGAAGGTAGGTATGAATGCTGCCGGTTCCTAGTTTTTACTTCATCACTTAAGATATCATCTTTTAAAGAAGTGTTGAACTGTCATTTTGACGAGTTATCCAGTGGTGAGTTATGTCCGGCCATTTAGCAAGGTGCCCGGTTACAGGGTTTTCCAATAAGAGGTGTTATTTTGAATAGCCCGCTATTTCGGTAGATGTTACTTTTGAAGCTGTCATTTTTTGACATTTGACAAGTAGAAACTACGCCATTAATAAAAATGGAACGATACACGCTTCAACAACGCATTGAAATTATTAAAATTCACTTGAGTCAATCAGATGCAAATCATCTTGAGTGATGAGGCCCATTTCCACCTCGGTGGCTTCGTCAACAAGCAAAATTGTCGCATCTGGGGCTCGGAAAACCCAAGAGTTATTGTTGAAAAGCCTCTCTATCCTCAACGTGTAACTGTTTGGTGCAGTTTATGGTCCGGCGGAGTCATTGGACCTTACTTTTTCGAAAATGAGGCTGGAGCAACAGTTACGGTGAATGGATTGCGCTATCGAGAGATGATTAATGATTTTTAATGGCCGGAATTGGATGGTATTGATCTGGACAACGTTTACTTTCAACAAGACGGCGCTACGTGCCACACAAGCAACTAAACCATTGATCTTTTACGATTGAATATCAAAATAACACCTCTTATTGGAAAACCCTGTACATAAGCCCACCAACTGCATTGTGGGCCGGATGGTGACCTTTGAGCTCTCCGGCTGAAGTCTTTTAACTCAACGACGTTGCGATATGATTGTTCGATAGTTCTGTCACTCCTGAACACAGTGACCCCCCAGATTCCTATTTTCCAGAACTTCCTCTCCTTAAAAAGACCTTTCACACAGCATCCCTAAAGATGACATAGGTCCTAAGGGACATTATTTTCCTCAGGGTCTCTTGTGTGGAGTTAATAACTAGTTATATAGGGGAAGTACGTATGTTAGCAGACTCACCCAGTACTGGCTGTTGTAGCTGTGAGGCGGGCGGAATGGCGGTGGTCCCCCGCGCGGTGCTCCTCGCTGGCCGCGTCCGCCCCGGAATGCCCCGCGGAAGGGCTGCTGCAGCACGGGCACGGGGGCCACGGCGTTAGCCATGCCTCCTCGCGCCCAGCCAGCACCGGGCCGCTTGAACGGGCGACGCACTTCCGTCTTGGGAGGCGTGGGCTTCACCTTATGACCAACCACCTGAGAAAACACAATCACATAAGCTACATTAAAAAAATGTAATCTTTTATAGCTTTAACCCACGCATAGACCTGACATTTCAAACACATACACAACAAATGTCACTACACCTTAAAATGTCAACTTTCAATGCAGTAATTCTGGGACTAACTACCGTATTATTGTATTCCTCACTGCCCAGAATACCAATGGAGGGAAATAATTACGCAGAGTCAGTGGATATCTTCAATTTATCACTAAATAAATACAAAAGATTATCACTGAGGCAGTTGAATTGCATTTACTATGTATTCTATGTAAATCTTCTAAAAGGGCTTTAATACTTAAATAAATAATATTTATCTTAAATTGATATGATATTACGAGGTATTATATTTTATTTGTCTTTAACTAACCCAGCAGAGGTAATATTCAAAGGCAAAAATTAATGTGACACTGCAATTGTAGTGCTTCGTACCGTGCGTGGGTACGATTCTTCTACACTGCAAATGCAGGGCCAGCCTCTTAAGGGTTAACCATTAAACGTGTACTTATCATACATCACATTAAACAGACTAACAGATTTTGGGAGAAAATGGTAGTCGCCAATCCACTTACTACTTACGCCTAGGTCAGGTCAGCGAAATTAAATATCTTTTCAAAAAAGAATTTCAATATGTGAAAGTATTTGATAGATTTAATTTCTCATCTTGAAGTGGAAAGTTACTAATCCCGTTGAATAGGGACTAAAGAAAGAACAAAATATTTATATTGTTTATAGAAAAAGATATTTAAAAAATACCTCTGAACGCACAATCTTCATCCATGATAGCAAAAGGAAAAAGAGAAAGTTTTATAAACTACAATATAAAATATATAAATAAAAATCTGATATTATCCGAGACACTATCTAAGTTACAAACCGATTTCATTAGAAACTTTGTTTCCATTTAAAAAGGTAGAAAAGGTTTGTTGAAAGATGATATTGTAAATTCTGAATTTGAAATATGAGATTAACAAATATGACTAGGTCCCAATGGTCGAGTGGTTTAAGACGCCTGTCACGGTAAAACCAGAGATCCTGGGTTCAATTCCTAATTTAGACCGTTATCTTTTATTTTTCTGTGTCTTGTTCTGTTTCATTTATTAGTATTATCTTCTTCTTCATCTAGAAATCTTATTTACATCGTGAGATATGGCACTTTGAAATACGTATTAACTTGGTAGAGTAATTGTAAGATTGATAATTTTTAATTTTTAATTTTAATTTTAATTTTTAAAAAGAATTACAAACATTCCCGGGTTACGAATAACCTGACAATATTTGAAAATCTCCTACTACCACCACAGTAAGCTGAAAATGTTGCTTGTGTTATGATGGAGGACTTAGCCAGCCGAGGAATTGAACACACTACGCCCGAGTGGGACCCAAGCGCGATGTCAACTCGGCCACCGACCGGTTATTGTAAGATTATTGCATGTTAGCTAAAAAGTACAGAACATTGAAAAGTCAGACTTTACTTGTCAAGATTAACCCTAAGAAATATACATTTTGAATATAGAATTAAAATAATTTTCTGGTAAAAAAATATTACAGGAACTATTTCTCGACACATTCAGTTCTAATTTTGAAAATGACAATTGAAAAATTTTATAGGAACTATTTCTCGACACATTCAGTTCTAATTTTGAAAATGACAATTAAAAAATATTATACGAACTATTTCTCGACACATTCAGTTCTAATTTTGAAAATGACAATTGAAAAATTTTATAGGAACTATTTCTCGACACATTCAGTTCTAATTTTGAAAATGACAATTAAAATAAGTTTGAATATAAAGCGTGGTGTTTTCTCTTTCTAACACCTTTTAGATCATATTACATACCATGACAGTAAGGGAGATACAATTATTTCTGAGAACATACAAGTTGTTCCCAACAGCGAACAAATTAGCCTGAAGGACAACAACTTAGCACTGCAAATAATGTCCATAGACGGATGCCAGCTTTGTGCCACCATTGTAGTTACTGTGTATATAGTCTTTTTAGCACAGTTAGTTTTTTTTTTAAATTTATTTAAGCAAAGAATTCCTGATGCTACCATTCTCATAAGCGAAAAATGTTGCTTGTGCAATGATAAGGACCTGGCTAGCAGAGGATCAAGCCTGTGACACCCCACTCAGCAAATAACGGGTTAGTTATAAATGCAATAAAAAGAGATAACAAAGAAAAAAATGTATTTACCGGTTTACTGTTTCCATCGCGTTTTTCGATGATGATTTTAACGTTGTTAATCATCAGCTTGATGTTAAGAGTGAGCGCCTTCTTAGCACCTTCTTCGTCTTCAAATTCAATGAAGGCTGCGGGCAAAACAACTATAATTAGTATGGAGTATCTAGCAGAAGCAATTCTTGCTCTTTGTCCCAGAGGTGTTTAGCTAGCAGGTATATATATATATATAGCTGTGTGGTGTTGTTACCTGTTCTCCTGCCGGGAATCTTGACCACGTCCTTGATGGCCCCGCAGGCCTGCAGCAGGTTGCGGATGCACTCCGTGCGCATCGTCACCGGCAGACTGTCGGCCACCACCGAGTTGGGACCCGTCTTCAGGACAAACAAGTCCAGCTCGTTGCCCCCGAGGTTGCGACCGCGCTCTTTCAACGCCTGCAAATTGAAGAATTCAAATAATACAAACGAGCGAAAGAGCCAAGTTTGAGGAAAGAACAAAGCTGGATCAATCAGAGACAAAAATGAGAGGCCAGCAAATCTTTCCACAACCAAGCTGTTGTCAGCTGTATACAAATGTTGGGAGTGTGTTTGACTTGTTTCCCTACTGTTATATGGTAAGACTGTATCTACCTACTGCGTAGGTATACCCAACATTATTGTAACGAGCCAGTTCTAAATAAACAGCCTTGCAAGCAACTGCGTGTTTACTTTACCTCCGTACATTACACCTACTGTGCACCAGTGGCGAAGGACCGATGCTAATTCTTAGCCATCAATTCCGCCAAGGAATGAATAGGGCTGGAATTGGTTGAACATTCGGTGGTCTGTATCGCACATCATGCTCACATCGCCTTCAATCTTTAAGGCACCATCTGTGCACCATGTGGGCACAACGGTTGTGGGAGAACCAGAGTTTAAGAGGTAGTGAGAAGCCAGGTTGTTTTTCAGTGGGTCATAAAATATAAGATATGTATTTCTCACGTCAGCCGATTACCACTCATGTTTCCACTTGTCCTGTGGAGTGAGAGCTAGGCGGGGGAGCCTCCAAGAAGGGTTTTGGGGACTACAAATCAAGTGGGAGAATATAAGTAGTTAAAACGTACCTTTTCAGCAGCATCGGCATTAGCGAAGTGTACGTATGCGGAGAGGGTCACATCCGGAGAGTTGGGCCCATCAACTTGGATTCCCGTTTGTCTATAAATATCAATACACAAAATTATTACTACCCGGAAGTGCCTTTGAGCCAGGAAAAATTTGTGCACGTTGAACGGAGCTGTGGCCGATGAAAAGTGATATGCGCTATGTCTCGTCGTTACCATGCTACTGGAGTGAGACGGAGTGCATATCACGTGACCTGCACAGCTGTACCGGACTACCAAGAGGTGACGTACGATGAAAAAATATATTTTGTTTTTAATTGAAAAAAATATGTATCATCGGAGAGCAAAATGACATCTACATTTTTACTCCTAATATGCTCAGGAATCGCTGGTTAAAATCCTTCAGGTACGTGCTGGTACACCCTGTATACATATCGTCCAGCATCTGATAGTAGTTATAGACGAAAGTGGCGCCCTCTGTTATTGTCAAAAAGAATAGTTTCAAACAGCATTTAGTAGCTAGTCTCTTCTACAAAGTTACCGACCGCCACTGATGTGCAGTCGTCTGGCCTTCATGCCGTCACTCTCATACAAAACTTCAGTCGCACATTCATTACGATATTAAACAGAATAGGTAAGGTACGGTTCTCATTATGTTTAAGCTCTAATTAAGGTAATGTTCTGTAAATAATAAGATGACTCACTTGACAGCTTTGATCTCCCCGTACGGGGTGAAGATTTCCTTGAGCTCCTCCTCATAAGAGAACATCTTGTCCGTGGGGATGTTCATGACGAACATGGTCTGGCCGCTGGGCTGGCCCGCCTGATCCTCCTTGGCGGGTTCTGTGACGGCCGGCGCGCTCTTAGGAACCGCTACCACCGCCGTCTCAGTCTGCGCGGGGACCTCGCTGGTGCCGTTGGACTCTGCCACCACTTCTGCTTCGCCCGACATTGTCAGGGACTGTGAAAGGGAGGATATTTAAATAACAGAGGGTAACAGAGAAGATTCCCAAAAATACCAAGAGCTTTAAAAGACCGGTAATATGAAGATAAACCCACTGGTCGGTAAGCAATCGACATAAACCTAATACCCTAAGATTGTGCGCTGAAAAGTTCCACACTGAACTTCGCTGCAGACCGTTCCCATGCTACAGCGAACTTAATTTTCTACACAGGGTCTTACAGCATTCAGTTTACATCGATTGCTTATTGCCGTGGGACGGCAGGCTTAAATACAATAAATATACTTTATCTAGGAGATGCAGTTGTTATTGGTTAGGGGCCATGACGTCTGCCGCACTTAGACGCAAACACCACATAAATGCATTTAGTTGTATTTAAATAGAGTCTACATTCCTTGCAATATCAGTGTGAAATGTTGTTCCATAGCCGGAAGTAGGAAGCATGTAGGAAGGGGGGTGTGGCGGCTGTCGATTTCGCCCGAATCCTTCCGACCGCGAACGATCTCAACAAACGTGTCGAAGGTGACCGGCGGCCAAATGCTTCACCAATTTACACAACTACTGATTATGGTAAAACCCTACTTACCAATGAAAGGTTATACCATCGCTTTCTCTATATTTTCCAGTATGACTGTACAATCTCAGTGTGCATGTCGGCATTTTGAAGCTATCACAGCCGGAGACCTGTGCCCGGCAAGCGCTTGTAACTGACTGATGCCCGAGACATCTCACATCGGACAATGATCCAATATGCATGGCCCATACATTGAACGCCAAAGCTGATTATCTACATACCTCATTGCATAAATGCCGTTCACCACCACGGCGTAAACTATTAAAACTATCGACGTTGCCATTCAAATTATAAAAGTGCCTATTGGGGGGAAATTAGAATCACAAAGCAGTCAATTCTTTTTGTAGCAACAGCAATATTTGCTGTTGTAAAATAAAATAAATAGAAAATAATCCGAATGCATAAGGTGAACATATTCCAAAATGTTGCATAATAATCATGTTCATATATTTCGCACCTGCGAAATTAATAATAATAGTCTAATTAATAAAACCTAATGTCTGCAAAACTAATATATGACTATGATTCAGAAAAGAGGAAGCCATGTAAAGGAAAAAACGAAACGTTGATAGTTTATAATAATTCAATTGAATGGTTGGTATATTGAACTGTTGAACGGAATACAGAAAATTAGAAAAACATTTAGCAATTTTTGTTAATAATAGTTATTAAATATTTAAGGAGGGAAATAAAACGTATGCCGATGAAGGAATATGAAAATGCCAACGAGAAACAACCGTTTTAGCGGTAAATTCTGAGAATTAGCAATGCCAGGTAAAAAGAGGTTATTAATCAATAGACAAGACGCCATGGTATAACCAGTATTATGCATTCTTATATCAATAACAAACTGCAAGACAAACAAACGCGAGATGCATTTCAGATACGAATTAGTGTAAATTCTACATATATATAAAGTCTACATATATAATATAGTAACGGTATAATGGTTAGTCATAGTAAAAAGGGTCAAGATAGTATTAGCATTTATTTGGCGAATAACATTGTATTAACATAGTTTACATACCTTTAAGTATACTCTGATTCAAACAATTGTATAGTTGACAAACAGAGGTGGTAAATATTCCTCTTTATGTCGAAAACAACACTTTTTAGAGTTAGAAAAAAAAAGCTTCAACTCTACAGCCCGGCAAAATGGCCACACACTTTTCGGGCATGAACGAATAGTGAAAATGGCTTCTTATTTCTTTTTCTTATCAATGGTTGCCGCTTGTTTCCTTTGTGTTGGCTGCCTGCGCCTGCTTCTAATTGCCACACCGGTTGACAGAGCAGAGAGTAGTCACTCGAGATGGTTTCGTTGAAATATTTTTTTGGCGTTTATCCATTGAGCTATTTTTGCCATGTTGATTTTTTTTCATGATATAAAACTTAATATTTTAAACCCTCAATTATTGTAAACGTGTGAATAACAATAATTATTATAAATATGCATTTTTTCCTTCTCGCTGAGTTTGGCTGCCACACCGGTTGCTAACATGAAGAGGGGCAGTCAAGATGGTAGTTTATTTAATAATTTACGCATTTTTATAAAATTTATTTCGACGTTCCTCGTTATTAATTTATTGTATATAGGTACGTAATGCTGAGGCAAATATAAACTTATTTTTGTTTTAACGTAAAAGTGATATTATTTATTATGTGTCATTTTCTTCCGAAATAATATTTTTTTATAATCATAAAAAGCACTTCAACAATATTTCTCATTATTATTACTTATTAGTCTCACATTAATAGTATTAATAGGTCGCCGATAACGTTACGAAGTTCTGACATTGATTCTATAATATATATTGTTAAAATCTGAAAGGGTAAATAAACCATCCGAACCATTTTTTTTAAAACATTCAAATACGTGTTATTTAATAGTAACAACTACAAAGTTACTGAATGCAGTGTTACGGACATTCTTATTTTTGTGAACTTCTTGCTTTTGATCCCACAGACAGGATAGCTTTTGTAAAGATCCATAAATCTTCATATCATCCGACCACTTAGGACGGGTTGTTTCGGAGAATTTGAACAATTCATCAAATTTCAACGTTCATTTTTGGGTTCTGTGAAAGTCCAATTCAAGTTCTGTTATTATATCATTATGGGCTACTTGCTTGAAAAAACTGAAATAAAACCAGAACTTGAAAAAATCTCTAACAGAACTTGAAAATGAACGCTGAAATTTGATGAATTATTCAAATTCTCCGAAACAACCCGTCCTTAATATATTCTTTCATTGAAGTAGATGCCATGATGGTAGGTACTAGGTACGTATAAATAAACCACTCACTAGGGACGTCTTACGTCTACATTCGACCGCCGGGAACTAAAAATCGCAAGTGTGAAGTGACTTGAAACATATGTTCACACCTTTCGATTCGACAGGAAAATCGAACGATGACTCATACATGAAAAACAAAAGTTGACAGGCTTTCAACTTTCGTCGATCAACTAAAAACTTGATCAACTCTGTTGAAAGGCTGTTCACACATATCGATTAGCTTTCAAGTGTCATTCAACACAGACTTGATCAACTAAAATCGCTCTGTGTGAACGGGGTATTAGAGATGCTTGATACCTGAAATGGATTGTCGTTGCAGTTCCGTTACCGGAGACTGGTGATTCTTTATCCAGTTGCTTTTTATTATGTATTAAACCCATTTTCTGGGGCTTTTACATGGTAAAAAATATATATTTATACAGTACATAGTTATTATATATAACTCACCTGCTTCGCTTCAACAATCTTTTGTATTTTTTAAGTCATAAATTAAAGATGTCCACCGACTTGGTACAATTATTTCCCTTTTTAAACCGGTTTCTCAAAAAAAACATGGTGGGTGAGCAAGGTTCGCAGAAAATGTATGAATAACAAAGCTTAAAGATTATTTTTCCACCTGAAGATTTAAATATACTGTAACACAAGTAGCGTCGAACAACTGTGAATAATTTTACATATGATTTATTTATATGGTAATTACACTAACGATTTTTTAATGCTACACAATTTGAGAAAATAAATAGTGGCTATATTCTGATAAAAGGGATCCGGTTAGTTAAAAATTTCAATGCCACTTTTACAAAATATTAATATTCTTAAAATTTTTATTGAAAATATTCCAAAAGAAACCGGTTCCAAAAATATTCGGTTCCTCAAAAAAAAGTTACCGTGACAGTAATATCGATCATCTCTATCTGTAGTAATTTGACAGATTTGGGGAATATATCTATGCATTTGACGTTTGACGTAAATCAACGTAAATATAAAGAAAATAAGGCATTTTTCCCCAACTTTTTTTGCTGAATACTGAGAAAAACATATATTTTTTCATGTTTTAAATAGCAGAACATTGCGCATTTATTATGTCGGGGGCGTTCAGTGGAAACGAATTGCCAAAAGCATTTGGATCGTCATCTTGTAATAATTATAAAACTCCCAAGAGAGGCGACTCAAAAAATGATTCTACCTTCAAGAGTGGCTCTGAAAAGTTGTTTGAAAAGAAATTCGAGTTTATGATAGGGGAAGATTGGAAACTTCCAGAAGCGGCGCAAATCTTCGTGTCTGAACCTTGGAAGGTCAGACATTTGCAGACTTTAAAGAACGGTTTGAATTTTCAAAAGAGTCGCTTGAACGACTATCCTATCGAAGATTGGAGCGCCCACACGGCCAAACGCAATCCCGCTGGAGACGTTAGGTGGAAGTTACGGCATGCAATCAACCCGGAGTTTCTGACCCAAGCCTGGACAAAATTTTACGAATGCGTTTCGAATTATAACATGGTTCCCGAGAAAGCAATAACATCGAAACAAATCAATTCTCTACACCTCTGCGAAGCGCCGGGGGCGTTCATTGCGGCTTTTAATCACTTCTTGAAACAGCATCATCAAGATCTTCAGGTACCTATTATTCATAATAGGTTATCATTTAAATTTAAATGGTCAGCATACTATTGAGGTTTTGATAATCTTGTCGAATTTCCCTTCACGCTTCATACGCAAAAAATATATAAATAGCACTTGATTTCAACTTAATTACTACAAGATATAACTATTTATGTGGTGGGAGATGGTAAAAGATGCATTAAAGTTCCATTAATGTTGTGTTTGAAGGTTAGAAAATACACAGAATTATTAAAATAACCCAAACTAAACCTTAAAAACCTATTTGGTGCATATATTTAAAAACATGTTCGTATAGGTTAACAAACGCCGATTCTGAATAATATACATAAAATTTAATAAACATTATTACGCTTAGAAATTATTGATTGTAATTTAAAAACAAATAAAACACCATCACATTAAAACACCGTTTGCTTGGTACCACTGAATCTGCTGATTCTGACATCACAACCAGTCTACGTGAGAAATATATCTATGGTCTAAAATTTCCACATTTGAACCGATGAAAATTTTATATATATATATTTAAAAGATTTCATTGTTATTGTTTCAGCGTTGATCTATTAACTTTTTCTTTATTGGGTAGTATTATTTTTTTTACATACATAGTTGTCTCCATTAGATATTTAAGTTAAAATCAAGTGTTGTTTTTTAAAGAATATTCAAGTTTTTATATAAGAGACAATGTATGAATGTGAATGAGGCAAGGAGTGTGTGCCAAGACCGAGTTATTTGGTGGTGCGTCCTCTCTGCCTGCCCCTGCGCGAAACGACGTGATGGTTAGTTAGTTTATAATTCAGTAAATCTTTTTTTTTAAAACCCAACCTACGAACCTATTTTGAGTAATAAGAAGTGGTTCCATATTTAGTTTGTCTCAGACCGAAAACTTCTTATTCGATGCTATGAAAAGTAAATTGCGTCTGTCTGTTTGTGCGCTTAGTTCTTCTAAACTACGCAATGGATATTGATTAGGTTTTCACTATCATTTAGATAATTTCTTCCGGAAGGTTTATATATATAATACAAACATATTACATTTATGGAAAGTAGTGAAAAGTTGATGTTTTGTGATCAAGTCAAATAAAAAATATATTTTCTGGCATTTACATTGCCAACGCTGGCTTAACCTTATGAGATACATCAAAATAATGTACTACGAAATTGTATATCTTTAAAAGGCCTACGGAAAAGTCCTGATTGGTATATGTCTATCTCCTAAGATTACACTTCAGCTAGACAAATCATGTATATTATATGTATTTATATAATATAAATGATTTGTCAAGTTTGTGAATATTCATTTTGTTTGTATTCCAGTGGAAATGGTTGGCTACCACCCTCAATCCTTACCACGAGGACAACGGCTTCTCGGACATGATCTGCGATGACCGCTTCATCCTGCACACGCTCCGCCACTGGGACTTTGGCGCAGACTACTCCGGTAACCTCATGGACGTCGGAAACTCGCGGCGGCTCGTTCTCAAGGCCAAGGAACTCGGCGAGGTTGGTTCAATGTCTTCAATGATATCAAATGGAGTCAAATGGTCACTCAGTGCTATATTTGTCACCGTGCTGATAATGCCCTATAACCTCTTTAACGGTCACATCAGCAATCCAGAAATTTTACAAATAATTGCCCTTTATGTCCATGACAGGTGCAAAGAACTTTCTTGGAACTTTCCATGTTCCAAGATGCAGAACTAATTATTTTCCTTCAGAAATGCCCCTCTGAAAAATGAAAATTAACTTTCGCCTGATGTCCACATTTTCCACGTGAATATTGTCCAATTCAAAATGCTAATTGACTGAGTGTGCAAAGTCCTGTTTTAACTCAACCGTTTTGTATATTATCTGTAAATTTGTTTTGTGCATTCCGTTTCCGATTCCAGATCGTTTTAATGGTTAAGTAAAGATTTATATTTTTTAAATGTGAAATTTTCGTATTTATTTGGACTTTCTTATTTGCATTTTTTCAATTTTACGATATCTTTCTGCTCGGAGAAACTTTGAAAATAGAATTTTCACCGATATAGTGACGTTTCTTGGAAAAATTGTATAATTCCTTATTTAAAATAAATAAAAAAACTGTTAAATAAAATATTTGTTTTTTTTTTTTTAATTTAACACAAAAGAATTTAAATATAACACATAACATTGTTAAATTTGATTTACATTTAATTTTTATAAATATTAAATAGAGTTCTATAAATTAAACACATAAAAATTAATTTATGGTTTATAATTAAATAGGTGTGTATTTAATTACGTACTTACAAATCTTATGATTTTAGAAGAAATTTTGGTTTTGATTTGTTAAATAAGAGAATATTAGAAAGATACATTTTTGTGGGTTCACGTTTACGGTGTATACGTAATTCTGTAAGTGTATAATTAAATTAAATAAATATATTTTAATATTATAGATGTAAGATTGTTTTCTGCAATATTTTTTCGATGTTGTGTTAAAACTTTTCATTGTAATTGACTGGTATAAGTTTATTGTACTTTGCAGATTCACCTGATCACAGCAGACGGCTCCATAGACTGCATGCTGAAACCAGATGAGCAGGAAGACCTTGTGGCCCCTCTGCACTTCTGCGAAGTCATCACCGCCCTACTCGCTTTGTCCCAAGGTATGTTTATATCTTCTTCTCGAGTTATTTACTTCATTATCCAGGATGTACATAAACCAAAAAATAAATAACAGACACAACAATATGTAACTACATGTTTTTAACCTCTAGAGCCTCTAAATATTGCAATGTATTTCTCTTAACCCTGGGATATTCTGTCAGAATGTTTTACCCTACATTTTTTCGAACTAAAATTACTGATTTTATTCGAAAGATGTATTATCAACGTTAATTGTTACCTCACTCTTTTCCATCATTTCCATTCACAAAGTTTCTTTAGTTTTTCGCAAATTGCTGTCGGAACCCTTGGTTTCATAGATTTTAATTCTTCTGTGGTTAACTTATGGATTTGAATACAAAGCGTGGCGTTTTCTCTTTCTAACACTGTTTAGATCATATATTTCACCATGACAGTAAAGGAGACAATGATTTCTGTGAGACCATGTGAGTTGTTCTTTTTCTAAATTTCAACAATTCATCACATTTCAAAGTTCTGTGAAAGTTCATATTCAAGTTCTGTTACTATCCAAGTACTGCGAAACAACCGGTCCATGTTGTGATAATAACAGAACTTGGATAGAACTTTCACAGAACTTGAATTTTAGATTTGATGAATTGTGCAAATTCTGTATAACAACCTGTCCTAAATGTTGTTATGGTTAACTCAATGAAACCGTGGTGTTCTGTCTTTTTAACACTGTTTAAATCATATATCTCACCATAATACCAAATGAGACAGCATGACTTTCTATTACGGTGGAAGAAATATCTTCTAAACACTCCACGGGTTGATATCTGGAAGAAATATCTCCCAAAATTGCTCTAGCGGTAAATTAATAATTTGTATACATGTCTCGTTCCAGGAGGATCGTTTCTGTTCAAACTCTTCACCATGTTTGAGCATTCCACCATCAATCTGATGTACATTCTTGTATGCAGCTTCGAGTATGTCAACATCTACAAGCCATCCACGTCCAAAGAAGGTAACTCCGAGGTGTACGCCGTTTGCACTGGCTACCGGGGCAGCCACTACATAGAGGATCACATCCACAACATGACACAATTCTACGGACACCGGGACTTCTCTTCGAAAGCCTTATTCCCTTTGGAATCCCTACCTGATACGTTTTTAGAACAAATACAATCTTGCGCGTATTATTTTTATAATCTCCAATGCAAAGTTATCAACGATAATATCATGGCGTACGAGAATCCGAACCAACGTAGAGATGCCATACATAAAAGCCAGCGTTCTGTTTTCGCTTCTATGTTTTTGGAACGATACGAATTGGCGCCGATTGCTAAAAGCGACGAGATCTTATGCAATGTTTTTCAAGAAGATCAACACGTTCATCTCAATCCGAGAAACCACCAAGGAACGTTTACAGAGCGACTGCATTTAAAACCCGTTTCGTACCAAGAAAAGATTGTCAAATTGCACACGGAATTAACATCGCTTGTAGAAACATATAAGCTTGTAACTAATGAAGAAATATCTTTGTTAGACTGTACAAAGTTATGTTGTAGTCCCGTCTCTTATACGCATGGAAAACCCGTTGAACGGATACGCAGCTCAAAGTTTGTATTATCGTGGATTTTAAAATTGTATATTAAACTCACTGATTGTTTCAATGTGGTTAATTTTAACATTACCAATTCAATTGCGGATGGAAAATCACTTATTCTTGCAAATCAAGAAGTAAACGAAAGGTACGACGATTGGGAAAAGAAAAATCTCTCGATACTGAAGGATAATTTGATAAGTTTGAAAGATGAAGAATCTTTGATGCTAAGAAATTTCAGAGTCTTATCACAATTTAGCGCAGGAGTCCTTTACCTTGTAGCGCAAACTTCTTTTCGAGAATTAGGATTTAGTAATGACAGCAGGATTGTTTTAAAAGGCTTTCACAATAAAGTTGAAGTTTTAGGTATACTAGAATCTATCGCAACGGAGATTTCTTCCGTTTTATCAGAAGGCAATAAAAAAACTGTTTTGGGTGTACTTCCCATTCAGAACATTTCTCAAGGAGTTTTTTATTCATTTTTATTGCGGTACAATAACAACTTTCTGTACGCCCGTTCCGCTGAAATTATAATTCCACTTACGAAGAACTTAAATATCCAAACATATTGATAAGTTTCTAGTAAGGCCTTCTTCACCAGGGATACGCAAGTATCCGATACTCGACAATTCAAGTATCTTGGTGACATTTTGTGAACTCGTCGGCGACGCCAGTCTCTTGCGACCAGCCGGGTGAGATTGTTCCCACACACGTCGTCGAGATTTTAAATAATGCATCACTTGTGTGAAAAAAAAAAGTCAAAGAAGATTGACAGTTACTACAACTGTTGGATTATGAGTGAGGTTATGAAAGCATTCCAGTTTTGACATTTTGAGAATTGGTATCAATGATACCTCAGGCCTACTCATGGCAGCGGGGGAAGCTAAAACGGGTCGCGGGACAGCTATCTCAGGGGTTTCATCACATGGGTTAGTGCAGGGACAGGTCTATCCCACCCCCTTGATGGGTTAATGAACGATAAATGTATGGACCTTATGCGACAAGTTGTTTGCGATGTGAGTATCGGATACTTGCGTATCCTTGTGGAAGATGTGAAACCACAAACTTATTCATACAACTCAAACATCAGTTGGAAAACACTCAGATATATTATTGTACATGTATAAACGTACTATTTTATATATTTTTTATACTTCACTTTTGTTTCTATGTAAATTTTGACTCTTTTTGTTAGTTTTACTTGTAAGTTCACTAGAGGTGAATTATCACAAAACTGCGCTACATAAATTCACTATTACTATCATAGATAATAGGAACACGGGCGCTGGACCAAAAGGGATAACTTTCAACTTGCGTTGCCGGTACAGATCGATTGTAACTTGGTGACGGTCAGCATGCTTTCATGCCATATTTATCTCCCTATGTTTCTATTTTTTTCCTTATTATATTGACTGATTTATGCTTTGTACATATTACCATGCTATTTTTTAAATTTTTTATTTTCTACTGTAATTTTAATATGTTACGGTTTCATTGCATCAATGAAACTAATACTGGAATTGACCACTATTATCATTTTCTGAACATGTTAATTTGGCTTTAAAAAATTGTCAATATTATAATGTATGCATAATATGTTTTCTGTACTAAATAAAAAAAATAAAAAAATTAATAACCCAATTTGATGTTTGAGCAAAGGCGAAGTCAAAGAAGGACAATGATAATTGCCAACTGCATCTGCAGAAATAAATAGAAAAATCCTTTTTTTTTTTAATACAACAAATATTTTTTGTATTAAAAAAAAACCTTGATATGTATTAATAAAACAACAGTTTTTATTAATATCAAAGAATAGATTTAAGGCGATGCACTACGTCGTGTAATATTTTAAATTGAGCCGCTATCAATAATAACCCTTACGTAGATGGCGATAAGGTTTAAATTCCGGCTTAACACCATCCGCCTGTTTTGATTTATGCAAGAAAAAAACATGGCCAAAAAGTGCCTTTTATTTTATTTTGTGGATGTTCAGGCATAAATATTTCATTTTTTTTCGATCAATTTATAAATAACTTAATTTTCCACATTATACAATAAAATCATAACCGAAAATGGGTTTGTAAGTAGGAGATTTTGAACTTTAAAGCAGTTTTCATAAGCCTTATACATTATTTTTTTCTGGGCTTATAAAAAGACTTATCTAAAAAATACTGGATTATTTCAAAGGCCAAGATGTATTCTACTCGCAGTATTTAAAAAGCATCTGAAACATTTCTAGGTGACCAAATTTTCAAACCAAAAACACATGATTTTTCATTACTACATATGGCATCGCCTTAATAATAATTTATTGATTTTCATTACTAATTTTCTTTAGGGATTCTTTTATGCCAAATTCTTTGACGGCTTTCTGAAATATGAAACAGATCAGATAAAATTTCTACGGTTATACACAGTGTCCAGAAACTCGTACTATAAGCAACGGTTGCATTCAAAACCATTACATTAACCCCTCAGGTATTTTGAGATTTTAGATGTATTTGGAAATATTCCCATATGACATTAATTTTCAAATAGTTTCCCTGTTTTTGAATATACAAGTACATAAATCAAAATGAAAAATGAGGTTATTTTTACGATTGTTCTATCGCTTACTTATTGTTTCTTTTTGTAAACTGTAGAAATACCGCCTTACACCAAACAAAAAAAACATTTAATTACACAAATATGTACTGATTAATCTTTCGCCAAAAAGCAAAATTTTACCCCCCATGACATTTTGGAATATATTACAATTATTTGGAAGTGTATGGTAAACTTTTATGTTGTTTGTTTTATTTTGTTATGCAAATACAAAGCGTGGTGTTGCTTCTTTCTAACACAGGGACAATCAATTATATCTCACCCGTCTCACCGTAATACAATCCCAACTTCGAACTCGAAAGCTCAAATGAAAAAAGTTATATCGCAAAATGTGATGTAGGATCACCAGTTTCCCGCTTGTACTACGAGTTTTCGGACACCGTGTATTGTTGCATTATGCTTCTAGGCTACTTACTATTGGCCGCTATACCTGTCTGCGGACGTCGCTTAATATCATCCTTGAAGTTTTACTAAAATACACGTTTTAACTCTGCATGGCTGTAAGGTTTGTACAATACATAAACAACTATGTTAGAAGAAATACAATAATATTTATTTCTCCATTTCTTACAACATACAAATTACATGTGTATATGTATATACCTGAAAGACTAACCATCGATTTCTGAACATATTTGGAGTAAACAGTGTATATATACATGGTGTCCGGAAACTCGTAGTACAAGCCGGAAACTGGAGAATGTATACCACACGGGGAACCCAAATAAACATAAAGTTTTTTGATTTGAGAATTTTTATAAAAAAAAAAAAAAAACCAAAAAAATATATTTTTCGGCTATTTCAGGGTTCAAATTTTTTCTTCATTATTTGTTTTACTTTTAAATTTTTAAATAGTTTTAATTAGTTGGGTACTTTGATTTTCAGTAATAATTTATAAGAATTTGATCAAAAAAAAATCAACTTCTGACTCGATTTACTCGAAAACGAAAGCACAAATCAAAAAAAAAAATACTACAAAATCGACTCCAAATGTGATGTAGATTCACCAGTTTCCCGCTTGTACTACGAGTTTCCGGACACCATGTATATATAGATAGTAATTTTGCTATACAATGATTTTTAGTTAAAACAACAATATTTGTTCGCATCATATGATACATGCTCTGTCTCGTGTTTTCGGTGCTGTTGGAAAGAACCTTGTACATATCATGTGTTGCTCTAGGTTGTTCCCAATGGTTATGTGTGATGGAAAAATGCTTTTTTTTTTATTGGAAAAAACAGGTCATCGGACTGTAAAATTACATCTACATTTTATACTCCAAATATGTTCAGGAATCGCTTGTTAAAGTCTTTCAGGTATGTGATGGTACACTCTGTATATATTTATTAGTTTTATCATTTATATTATAATTAAATGTACAAGACAAAGTGGAAAGTAAGAAGCTGGAAGGAAGAAGCTGAAAGCAGCAGAAATCAGAAAGTGAGTACATCAAATACAAACTTCGAAGGATCTTAGAGTCACTAGACCATTTACGTTCTATATAACTACAGAAATGTAAGATTTTAAGAGTGCCGTGTAATCAGAGCCCAGTCGACAGAGAAATGCTACTGTTTGCACGTCGTCGTGAAGCTAGTCATGAGTGTTGCCAGCATTGAGAGAATAAAGTAGCTAGTGAATGAAATAATTATTTACAGTAGGCACTCGCTAGAGGTGAGTTGTATTTATCGTACCCAGTAAAAGTACCGGGTATTTTCATGCGATACTTTGTACTTGTGACAAATCTCCAAAATACAAGTATTTTATATTGGGACTAAGTAAGTAAGTTTGATAGATATTTTTAATAGGTATGTTTAGTAGGTATTTTGGGCAGAAATTATCTGAGCACAGTTTACAAATTACTTATTATTAATCAATCCTCAGGTTGATATAAAATACTTTCAGTATATTGTAACCGGTACTCACCGTACCCAGTAACGAAAAGTACTCACAGGACCCACCTCTACTAACCACCATCAGTGGCGGCTTGTACTCAACAAAAATGGGTGGTAAATCTTCATCAATGAAGGACACTAGCAAATAGCAATTTTGAAGCTTATACTGACCTGCTGGAGTGATCGGTATGCGAGCTGGAAACTAAAGTGGTGCCATCTCACCGAAGAGTTTAAGAGGCATTGGCGAGCACCATTCACATTTCGGAGAAATTTTAATACTATGTTCAGGATCAACGCTCTGCGCGTATATATAATTGATGTTCCCAGGTGACGTTTCAACGTAATATAGTATTACTGTTATTCACTTTGATGTTTGGTGACATTATTATTGCTTGATAATAATTATTTTTAGATTCACCGAAATTTTAGGAGTGCGGTGCTCCAACGCTCCTTAGAGCTAGCCGCCACTGACTACCACATGTAGGTACTCCTCATTGCTCAGAATACTAAGGGTAATAATTATGCCGAGCCAATGGACATCTACAATTTATCACTTAATAAATACAAGAGATTGTTGCTGGGGCCATTCAGTTATGTATTTAAAAAAAGCTGTACAATGGTAATAATATAAAATATCATTGATGTCGCTATTCCAAATTCCTGTAATATTCAAAAATCTGTTAATGAAAAAATAAGAAAATACACAGATTTAGGAAATGAAATAAAAAGAATTTGGCATTCTCAAACTATAAAAATATTACCATTCGTTATTTCGGCTACTGGCATTATACCTAGCTCTCTCATTCAAAATTTAGGCATATTAGATCTATCAAAAAATTTATATATAAAGATGCAAAAGTCGGTCATTTTGAATACTTATAGGATAACGAAAGATTTTTAAAATATTTATGTTGAGGGATCAGTAGAATTTATAGGCTCTGTTAGAAGTTCTACCGAGCCGAACCCTCTGATATGAAAATATCTGGAGTCGGTGAATTATTTTCCCATTTGATCTCTGGTGAGTTGACGTGTTGTTCTTGTATTGTTTTGTATTTATTTTGCTTATATAATGCACTTGCATAATGTTGATTGACTAGATGATCATTTGTGGAAAAGTGTGTGGAAGGGTTTAGTTTTTTCTATGGGAAAGATTTAACCCGGACATAAAATCGGAAGTTTATAAAATAATTTTACTAACTATTCTTACATAAAAGTGTAAAAAGGGTGCTGATCATAGACTAAATAAGACTAGACACGGCATATCCATTGAAAAATGACCCCAACACAATTTTGGTTTGGTTCACGTGCACATTTATGAAAAGGCCCACGCATTGTGTCGCAATGCGAAATGGGCACTGTACATTGAGTTTTGCCTTTTGTTGGTCTAGAGTTTACTTATTTTGCTTCCCAGCTATGGCTGGGCAAGTTCATTTTTTCAATCACAAAAATAACCCAGTTCCAAATATTTCAAAAAACTTAGAATTATGGGTTATTTTTTTATTCAGGGTTGTATTTAGTCCACAATTATTTGCGTATTAAATTATATGAAAAAATCGCGTCGTTGAGTAATTTATTTTGTGCTTACTATGTTAATTACATTTTTATTTTCACTGAAAAAATATACATCACAAAGGATTTATCTATATATATTATTACACTTACCGTTTAAATTATATATTGAGCAATTTTTTAAAAGTTACCTTAATCATCGCAACAGCTATTAGCGACAAGCGATGTTGTATTACAACAAAAATGTGTTGTTTTTTGTCATATTTATTTATATAATTATAACTATTGCTGTAGAGGTGAAGGTGGTGGAAGATATGTTACATGAAAAGGAACGTTCATGTAGGCTTAAAATGTTAGGTATAGGAATAAATATTTTCTATATACATTCCGACAATTATTCTTAAAATGACTTATTTTCGCTTAGGTTTCCCCACAAACCAAGAAAAAATTGAGAAATGGATATAAGCAATCCGGATTCAATTATGTGAAAATAACTGGGCAATATTTATTATATGTTGTATATTTACAAATACGGAAAAAAATAGTATATGCTAATTTATTTTTATAAAGCGGATTGCAGGCCTTTAACGAATGAATGAACAGGTTTTCTGTTAAATTTTTAGTAAATTTCGAATACATTAATTATCACGATATCGGAACATGTTGACCGTACCATCATCAGGAAACCATGTGTGCTTAAATCATTTTCATCCCAAACGTTTAGACTGCAATTTCCTTCAGGTCCTTGGTAATCTTTGAACATGCTGTGTGGAGGAGAGAATGTAATATACCCACAAATTAGGAATCGTTGCATAATCTGAGAAAGGTTATTTTAATTACTGGTTGTTATTATCTAGCTTTGATTAAGCACCATGTATATATTTCTCAAAAATGTCACTACAAAAATAAACTGAATAGGCATTTCTCTGAAATCGTATGACATTACAGCAGTTAATATACTAAATAAATGTCAGCCCTACCCGATCGGCATGCATTTGGCAAGGTTGTTGCGGTTCACTTCAATCCTTGGGAAGGAAGGTACAATCATAATTTTTTTTCCGTAGATATGTAAAGTTGTGCCTATATTCGAAAAAAAGAGACAAACACAATGTAAAAATGTAAAAGCTTATTTAATGGGCATAAATAAATTGATATTATTACCATGTAACCCCCACCCTCCCTTGTCCCACCCCACCACACCCTCTCTGAAGCTCTGTCCTCGTCTAATATGATTTCTCTCGCTTTATTTTAATATTATATTTTATACCTTATTAATGTTTGCACCTAGACTAGTTTTTTATAATGCCGTCTTATAAACCTAACAAAGCGGTTAAAAACAAAATAACTTTTCATTTGATTAAAGTGTCAAGCCACAAAGTAAACGCTTTCTTTGATAATTATATACTATTTTATACAAATAATTTTGTAAATTCATAAAACTTCTGCTCAATAGTAAATATGTGTACGTTTCCCGTTTTGGTTCAATACGAAATGTGTGTACAGAATCCAAAACTTAAAATGTGAAAATAAAAATCATTTTTTATATAATAATATAATATAATAAAAATCATTAAAGATATTTATTAGTCCTTTACCTGATTCAGACCTGGTTTACCAAAAAAATGTTGGTTTTGTGACGGCTTCGTATTCAAATTACAACAACACCTCGGTAACAAAATGAACGCTGTTCTTTGGTTTCGCTTACGAGTTTGAACGCTTGTACAAGGAGTTTAAACAGAGTTGGGTTGTTAAGTTCATCTCCATATTTGTGACGTACGCTATGTGGTGTCATTTTTAAAATGAATTTAACTAGACAGGGCTAATCTAGTATAATACATCAATGGTGCTGATAGATAGATTAGAAGTTTTTCCCGAGTAAAATTGAAACTGTGAAGACCATGAAGAAAATAATTTCTCTGAGGGCCTATATAATCTTTGCGGATGCTTTGTGGAGGGTCTTTATGAGGAAAGGAAGGAGTGAACATTGTGTCCAGCAAATCGTACCACAGCCCAGCTATTGAACTCGAGAACGTCATAGAAACGACCCGTTCTCATGACGTCATATGTAATTTTTTTTTATCAGTAAAAGTGGCATACCCACGGCATATCCCAGTCTTTCACGTCCAAGGATATGATGAACTGTTTAATTTCTTCCACGGCGTCACTGTTAATCCGTTCTATCACCGTTAGTCTGTTACCGCTATTGCCTCATTCTCGGTAATGTTTTAACACCGGGGCGATGTAAGGTAACTGTGTATTATCATCTGAAAGAAAGAAAAAAAATTACAGGATACATAGCTTGGCACTGGAAAGAAATCTTATTTATACTAGTGGTTGCAGAGTAATGGAAACTTTTTATTATCACGCATGAGGGTATATTGGCACTTTTTTGATGCAATTTATTTAGAGTTTAGTACAAAATCTAGAGCACTACACTTAAAGATTTCTACAGCGCGTCCATATATATTGTACCGTCATTGGGTTTGACACAATCATTCCGCATTCTTGAGGAGTAGTGATCTATGCTTCGTCAACATGTATTCTGCTTCTGTATACTCCACAGAAGTCAAAATCGTGATAAGACGCCATTTGCAAAATGAGAGCATCTTCCAATAGGGCGATGACTATTACGCTACCTGTATTATGTAATGTATAACCAAGAGATGGGCAACTATGCTGACTTTATTTTATTTGTAATGTAAATATAATCAAATAATAAATACCAACCGTCCAATAATGGTGTACACCAATGCGAAAGAATAAAACAACTAGCATGTAAAACAAAAACACGACAGACAAAAAAGATTGGAACAAGTGAAAACAAGAGATTCGAGAAATTTTGTGTAACTACAGAACTCTTAGAGTTATCATTAAATATGTCCGGTATCTTGCCACAGCAGTGGATATAATATAGTTGACACATTCGTACAAGTGGTTGGGAGAAGGTTAAGTTCGTTATTTGGAAAGGAATATGGAAAGTTTATTTTTTTCTATTTTTAAAATGTCTTATCAATGATATAACTATAAATTTCCTGGTAATTTGAAAACAATACTGTTCTTTAATTATTTCAGGATATGCAGATACTTTTAAAAGTACCCAACTGCTGATCCTGTACAAATCGCAAGTGCCCTCCACGGTTGAATTTGGCAGCTACCTCTGGTCTGTGTGACGAAACGAGCATTTTGTTTGATAGACTCCCCAACGTTAACAAAAAGATTACATAATTGTAAAAAGCATTCACTTTGTGGCACATCATAATTTATAATAAAAACACATATTTTAAACACAGTTTTAAATATTCTCCTGACGAAGGAAGGGATCTTCCGAAACCGGTAGAGTGAAAATAAAACTATCGTGGTCAAAAACAAATTTATGTGTTTTTATTATAAAAAGATTACAGTCTGAACATAGACGTCAGGTGGGATTACTGTCATTGTTTTACCGGTATTCAATGGAAGATTCTCCGAGGAACTAGCTTTATCATCTATTTGGTACTTGTCCACAGTTGGGAAATATGGCAAACCTGCATCCAAAATTTGTACGCAGTTACAAGAGAATGAATCGCTTCTACAAATCTTGGAGTTAAAAGACTCAGTTGTGGAATGATTTGCTAGCCTATGTTTCCTCCCTCCTACAAAGTGGATCAAAGACCCCCAGCATCCCCGAAGATGACACAGGCCTAAATGAAACAACGTGAGTAAGAGAGGGGAGCCGCAGGCTTAGGGTTCAGATTATGACGTAGCCACATTTATTAGCTGTGTTACAATTTGTATCTTACCAATTCCAACTGACACCAAGCCATCTCGAATGAGTAAAACAATGTGGTAAATATTATCAAATGTCTTTTCAAATGATTTAGGGTTTAAAACTAATTTATAGTAACTGAGAGGCTTTGATTTTGTAATACTTTGATATGAATCTATGCATCTTTTGTACACTTTCCATAGTTTTGGAGTTATCTGGAATTTGTTTTATTGTAAATCTGATTATATATTTTTGGGAGGTTTTTAATATGCGCATATAAAATAAGGTTAGTTTTCCAGTGTTAAAATAACAAGAAAAATAGTGGTATCTTAATCTTCTCACCATTTCCAACAGCCCACGGATGGCCGCCATTATTCAAAATTTTGCTACCATAGACAAAGACAAAGTAAAAAAGCGAAGATTCGAACCATAGACAACGCACTTCATCGTGGAAGCAGGAACTAAAAGTTACTATATACGCAACAACGTGCGCAAAGGCAATATATTACACAATTTTAAATTCAAAAAAGTCGCCCTGATGGCGCGTCACCGCACGATTTCATTTTTAAAAATAATTAGATTACACCACAGACATAGGAATTAATAGACGAGAAGATAAAGGCGAGGGGTAAAATCAACTGTTGAAGAACGAAGGGAGTGAAGATGACTGTGATTCGTCAATAAATCAATCTGACAGTAAATAGGCATCTCGCATTATAATATCACCATTTACTTCTTAAAAGTAAAATCTGCTTTGAATGAATAGACATTTTTACATGGGAGCGCAAATTACTCGCCACGTTATGAACAAATTTGCGAAGTCCAAATTCGGCAAAGTAAGGCAGCTTCTATATTCAGAGTCGTAGTTAGTTTCAGAGTATTTAGTTAAGACACTTTTATAAATGTTCATAATTTACTTCCCAGCAACCAACCAGCTTTGTGTATCGCGTCCAGACGTTTCTCGATGTGATAGTAACAACTGATTCATATTATACGATGTGAATATGCTTAAAATAAAATAAAATAATGCTTATATATGGAATGTAATACGACAATTGGGTTTATTCTCTTTTTTCGCATCTATTTTTACCAGTTTTCATAGTACAAGTCAACATTTTGCCGTGTTATTTCGTAAAATGAACCGATGATGCCTCGACCATAGTTCGCACAAGAATGATGACGTCACGTTTTCAAATATCACTTGAGGCCGTACGCGAGCCCAGCCGGCTCAATGGAACCGGTATGGGGAGTGGGGATAATACGCTTTTAATCACTTAGGGCAGGTCTACTAATATTCATATGTCTATGGATTACACCAAATAAGCACCATTGGCTCTTTCACCAATACTGACGGAAAGTGGCGGGATAAGACCGCGATATTCAAATTAAAATTAACAACACGATTCCGAAATGTCATTGGTAGGTGCGTTAGTTTTTTCCACATTTTTCGAAATACGCGGGAATTAAAAAAACCTTGTGTTCATAATTATATTCATTAAAATAAAAATAAAAACAATCTTTTCAAATCCAGCCAAGCAGTAAAGAGCCAACCTATAAATAAAAAATTTGTTTTTATCAGACAACACTTTTATCCATTCGAACGATTTTGACATATTATGGCAAGTTTGCAAAACGTCTTTCGAGCGATCGCTTGCCATAATATGCCAAAATTTATATAGAATCTAAAAAAAAATTCAATTTGAGAGGCGGGTACCGCCGCCCCGGGAACAATTGATTGGATAACCAATGCCATATGTCACCCCAAGTGGTTTGCTATATTTGGTAATTTAGCAGGGGTGCCGAACGTCCTCTCCTTCCTTTCCTTAAAAAAGACCCTCCACACAGCATCCCAAAAGCTGCCCTGAGGGAAAATATTTTCCTCAGGACCCCGTATGGGGTTAATGTAAAAATGAAATTAACGGTGAAATCTATGTGGATTCATTGGCTTTAAATAGCAGTAAGCCGTTCAAATGTTTGTATTTTAATATTTTCAGGAATGCTATTAATTAAATCAATCTAAATTAGCGCTCTACTGTGAAAAATCACGGGATATTATAAGTAAGTTGTACGAAATTAGAAACCGAAAGTTTACGTAAAGAGCAAGAACAAGTGCTGCATCAGCAACTTTTTAATGAAACATTTTTCGTGAATATTTTTTCTTGATCAATTATGTAAGTTATAAAATTATGTCTGAATTAATGACATCAGTTCCAATTTTCAAAATGACAAAACATTTTTTGTTCAATTATATAGATAGACACTTTATCATCTGTCTGAATTATTGACAAAATCAGTTTCCATTTTGAAATTACATCTAAATTCAAAGTAAATTCGAGTTCATTGAACATGAACATGAGTTCATGAACCTGAGTCACTCACAGATAGACCCACAACCGAAATTAGTATATATGATTATAAAAATGTGTGTTTTTATTGCTTACTTTTGCAGGCTACTAAAATTATTACAATTGTTAAAGCCCAGCTACACTACTCGCGAAGTTGATCGAAGTTGACCGAATACGATAGTGTGGGCACGAACTTCACTTCGCTTCGGGCAACTTCGCTTCGCTTCGCCCGACTTCCGATTGTTGTCGGTAAATGCGCCCGAGTCAAAGGACTCGAAGCGTTACTCGCGAAGTTGCACGAGTGTGTGGGCACCTTAGAGTAATGGGCACGCACTTCGAACTTTGGCTAACTTCGTCGAGGACTTCGTCGAAGCGTCGAAGCGAGTAGTGTACCTGACACTTCTGAGGTTAGGTTTTACTAATCAACTGGTTGTTACCAGTGACGTCACAATATATAGACGCGCTGTAGAAATCTCAAAGTGGCAAGCCAAAAGCAAGACAATTGTATTGCTTTCGATTTCGTAGTTTTAGTGCTATACTGCCACGCGTCAATTAAGTAAGGTAAATTGCATTAAGAAAGGGCCAAAATGCCTTCGAGCGTCATGCGAAAATATTTTCATTAATCGAAAACACTAGTAAAAGCCAAGAAAAAAGATTTCATTACCCAAATTATTTATTATTATAAAAAAATATGTAGTTAATTCGAATGTTCCCGAAGATTTTCATCGCCATTAGAAAAAGTGAGATAGCGAACGTAGCAAAAACTTGGAACAACCTAATAGCAGTAGGTCGTCTCATACAGTATTCCGTGTTCGTCTTATAGTGTAAGCGAGTAAGCGTTTCTTGTTATCTCAGTCACACCCGTGATTTAGAATGTATTATTCGACGCAAATACGAAAACGCCGCCCGTTTTCGTTTATTTCATTCATACGCACATATTTAATTGTATATCTCTATCTTTGTCATATATGAACAACGTTTCCATTTTGCAAAAATGCATTTGTTGGTTACGCAATGCTATTTTCTGTAACATCAGCGAGATAACATTATGTACCCTGAAGTACGCCATCTTTCTGAATAAGTACCTAAACACAGAAAATACTAACAAACTTACATATTTTATTGGTTTGACTGAAATTTGAACATTCCTACTAAAGAACTGGAGTCGAACTCTACAACTGAGGCAAATCCCGATTGGATAAGATCGACATTAATTGCGTACTATTTTCATTGAATTTGTGTGTATGTCTCCGAGTGTGTGTGTGCGTGATTGTCACCAATAGTTGATAGAATGCATTGTCAACGACAGCGAGTCCATAAATCAAGTGAGCGAGTCTATCTGTCGAGTTTCAGCTTTATTGGATGTCGGAAAATTGGTTAGTTTCCATTTCCGAGATAAGCATTCATTCACAAAAACAAAATCGCAATACACATCGATGTATTTAAAAATAACATTAAAACCCGCTGGATGTCAGCACTGTGCGTGGACAAAAGTGGGTAGGGTCCCATCACCAGTTATATAATACCATTTTTTGTAGTCAGTGCCGCATCGGGAACAAAACTATATCTCACTCTGATCATAAATATTAATTGCACAGGAATTAATTATTTTTATTTGATACGATACTATATTTTAAAACATTATTTGATAATGTGGGTCTCACTGGGTGATTTGCACGTGCTGAAGCCTCCATTATACTGTAAAAATTAATTGAAAATAAAACTGAGCTGAAATAAAATAAAATACAAACAATCAAGGCATTTTGAAAAAAATGAATTAATAAAAATTGTGGTTCTTTTTTTGGTCTTTAATCCATATTTTTGTTATGTCTCTGAAATGTTTTTTGTGTTCCTTTTCTTTTTATATCAAATGGAAGATTGTTATATTATGCTTGTTTCCTGGTATTTGTAGTGTCTTAGTCCAAAGCTTGTGTTTACCGTCAGATTTGCTTAAGTTTTTTTTATACGCTTGTCTAATTGGTATATTTATGATATTTTGTGTTATTTGAAGTTTGATCGAGTGGTTACGATCCTTGTCAGGGCTGGCCCTGAGCCAAACGGCGCCTGGCGCTAGTAAAAACCTCAAGGGCGCTGTGTTAGGTATTGCTTTTCGTTATTAAATTTTATTTAATTAATTTCTGTTGTTTCACAATTTATTATTTATAAACTAACTAGATGGCGTGTACCCGGAGTTGCTGCTGATTATCCTTAGAAGATAGATATATAACATTGCGGAATTTTCCGTAGACCTTTTTTAAGATACACAATTCCGTAGTACATTATTTTGATGAATCTCATAAGGTTTAGCCAGCGTCAGCAATGTAAGCACCCGAAAATACATTTAGATAGATTACAAAACATCAATTTTTCTCTATCTTCCGTATTTATAAAATTCATAAATTATGTATATTTAAAACTGCGGCAAGAAATTCTCTAAATGGTGGCAAAAACCCTAAGTCCGTTGCAGTTTAGAAGAACTAAGCGCACAAACAGACATACGCGGACAATTACTTTCTTTTATACTACTAAGACAAGTTTCTCGTGTACGTATACGTTTATGTTTGCGGCACATTCCATAATGGAAGATACTCCAAATACTTCCCTGGTGACAGACCACAATTCAAAATGGAAACGTTGCTTGAAATGTCTTTGTCTGTGTTTGGTGACCAGATCTAAATATCCACGTACTTAGCGTCTTTTTTAGATGAAACAATTATCAAAAAAGTGGCTACACTTTGTTGGAGGTTCGTACATCCACTTCAGCCGACCGACAAACATCGTATTTTGACCAATATCTATATATGATGTAATGCCTTTAATGTAACGCCTTTAGCTGTGCGTTGCGCTACTGCGAAAAACAACAAAAAGTTTGGCAAAGTTGACGCAGTAACTTTCTCCGGGAAAGCGTGTTTTTTATATCATGAAAATTGCTGCTAATTTAGCAAGGACTGATCCTTACTGTTCATTAAATTAAAATTTGCATGGAGGCGGCCGATTAGAGGCCTCTGGCGATAAACAAATCGAGGCCACAGAATTGAAATAATTCTAATCAGATGCTAGCATAATTCCAGTTATATTTTATGAGCAATTTTGAACCTAGGGACAGCATTTTTGTTACCCCTTACAAAATAAAAATGAAAGAAATATACCCCTTTAATATCCGAGATATTCGTATGTGAGATTTGTAATTATTATTATTATCACCTTTTTATTAGACTATCGCATCCCCAATTGTGGTATATTCTTGCCAAACAACGAGTTTTCGTGATTATTTGACGAGGTCTGTCTCTTGTAAACCCTAAAAGTGGCCCCATAGGCAAAAGCTTCCTCTGCATTATAGCCAATTATAGCTAATCCGGCACTGAGCGTAGGCAAAACTACAGTTCGCAGTCATTCAGCGCTAGTGTTGATACATGAAATGGGATGTCACTGCGGTTCCAGTTACCTGATACCGTTTTTTTTACATTTGATAACAAAAATTCGAAAAAAACGGGACAAAAATCAAACGGTTTCTCAGAAAAAAAATGGATGGTTCCAATGACAGCAAAATCACCGAGATTAAGTATATTTATAACCGGGACTGGAATATTGACCATTAGAGGCGGTCAATATATTAAATTGGTCTTTATCTAATCACATTTAGAACCAGTTCTTAAAAAAGCAAAAGAAACAGCGTGGGAGAGATGGGTTGCTAGAAAATTTCAGAGAACATATCATTTTTCCATCCCAGTTCCTTGGAATACTTTCGTGCATCCTTGGGCTGAAAGTGAGGGTGGCTGGAGAAATTCTGAAAAAAATGAAAAGTTCCTCAAAAAATCAAAATTTTTTGATGTTCTTAATGTTTCTAAAATGTTTTTTATATTTCAAAAAGAAGCGGTTCCAAAAATAACCGGTTCGTCGTTCGTAGAAATGATGTAGACGGTTCCAGTGACAGCAAAGGAATCGCTTCTGAGCAACCTGGACAGGTATATCAACCATCTCTAACTCAACTTCAGTGTGTATAGATCGCGAGTGGCGGGAGCTTGTGTCAGCGCAGCTGTCAATTCAGTAGACAGTCTTGCAAAGTGAAAGGTGCTAGTATTGTTTACCGAAAGTCGACAAAAAGTTTACGTGCGTGTGAGGATGTTACTTGTGCGTGATTTGAGTAGTGGCATATTGTAAAGTTTTAGCGAATATCTTCGATATAAACGAACGACATTTTGTATTACTGCAGCGGACGCGAACTCGAGGCTGTCCAACAGGTAAGAACTTCACTATTATGTCCTTATATAAATGTTTGCTCACCGTTCGTGGAAAATGTCTCACTACATTAGTTTCTCGTTATTGACTCTAAAATGGATTGCCTTTTTTGCGTTTCCTTTGTCAAATATTGTTTTTAGTTTTGTGTGTGGTTAGTTCTATTGGAATCTTCTCGGAAACTTGACAGTTTTTTGTGGTTTGCTCACCTTTTGTTTGACATTTGTATAACGGCCATGAGAATTGAATAGATATTTGATCAGACCTTTAAATAGATATTATATTGCCCGCACCCACGGTTGTCGGATAAACTGTTTTTATTTTATTTTCCATTCACATTAAGGTAATTAGATGATTTCTCAATATTATTAACTTAACCTTACCTTACTTAGCTAACCTAGGTTAGGTTGGGCACCAATATCAACTTAAAAGTGACCAAAACGTTCATTTGGAAGAATAAGTAATAGGTAAATACTTATTGTGTTTAAAATACAATTTTTCTTTATTTACCCATTACCGATAAACACCGCTGTTTGGTTAAGAAACACATATTTTTTTGCAATGGCAATACTCTATATGTTATATCAGACCTTCAAGAACTTTAATTTAAAAATGTATTGTTTGGCTGGAGTTTGATTTTTCAAATTTTAAAGTTCTGTGAAAGTCCTGATCAAGTTCTGTTATCACCCAAGATCCAAACAACCGGCCCATAGCGTAATAATGACAAAACTTGAATTTTAACTGTGAAATTTGTAGAACTTTTTCAAAATTTCTTCCAGAATTTATTATACAAGAATTATTTTCTGGGGTGGGAATTTCAACGCTAGGACAAGTCAGAAACCTTTTAATGAGAATACTACACTAGAGTGTCAATAGTCCGGAGTCAGTCGGGCTATAGTTATATTGTTATATATAATAAATCTCCATTTTAGGTAATATCTTGTGAGGCACAAGGAAGAAAGGAATCGATGCAATTTAATCTCAATAGCTTCGGACAGTTTTGCGGTATCCCGGTTATTATTGAAGTATCACTTATTTTCAACTCACTTCGCCAAAGGACCCGCCTTCCAAACCTTCTTGTATTGTACCAATTAAGTTGAAACTAAGTGATATTTCAATAATTTGGGCGTTTTTTAGCAGTAGACTATAATACTATATTATGTTTTCCTTGGGAAGAAAAATCGTAGAAAAAATTAATTACATTGTATTTTCGTAGCGTGGGATGGTGCAGAGGCGAGAAAGCATTGGATGGGTAACCTTCTCAATAATGACCTGGCAACATAATGTCTCAGAAGTACTTGGCGTGGGCAACGTGGGTATAGATATAAGTGACACGTTTGTGACCAACAGGTCCAACGCCACGGGTTCCTATGCAAGGGAGATATTAGCGATTGCCTTAGCGTCTTTCGACTGGCATATCGCATAAATCTTTGCTAAAGCAAGCATGCTAATTCCACCACAATTCAGTGGTTCTAGTGAACCATCCTTCAAATTTTACATTTATGCAGGTAATACGTTGTCTAAAAAAATTCTCATGTTATACAGGGTTTACCAATAAGAGGTGTTATTTTGATATTCATTCGTAAAAGATCAATGGTTTCATTGCTTGTGTGGCACGTAGCGCCGTCTTGTTGAAAGTAAACGTTGTCCAGATCAATACCATCCAATTCCGGCCATAAAAAAATCATTAATCATCTCTCGATAGCGATCCATTCACCGTAACTGTTGCTCCAGCCTCATTTTCGAAAAAGTAAGGTCCAATAACTCCACCGGACCATAAACCGCACCAAACAGTCACACTTTGAGGATAGAGAGGCTTTTTAACAATAACTCTTCAGTTTTTCGAGCCCTAGATGCGACAGTTATGATTGTTGACGAAGCCACCGAGGTGGAAATGGGCCTCATCACTCAAGATGATTTGCATTTGATTCACTCAAGTGAATTTTGAAGCGTGTATCGTTCCATTTTCATCAATGGCGTAGTTTCTACTTGTCAAATGTCAAAAAATTACAGCTTCAAAAGTAACATCTTTCGAAATAGCGGGCTATTCAAAAAAACACCTCTTATTGGAAAACCCTGTACAATAAAACCAAATTCGAAACAATGTTCTTAAGTAAGAAGGAGATTTTAAACTTAGAATCATTTTTGTAGGTGCGATAATTCATATTTTCCTAGTCATAAAAATACTCGCTTACGAAACTATCCGAAAAGAGTCTGTGTTGTTCTGCTCGCAATATTTTATTAAAGCAGTACCTACTTATCTATCTTCTATCTATCTAATATACAGTTAACTGAAGTCCCCGGCGTTACCCGGGCTTTACAGAGAGTTTTTCGAAATTAAATGTTGCAGACAGTAATTTTTCTTACAGTGATATTTTTGGGGTATTATTCGTACCATGTTGCGCTTTTCCTTCTTTAGCCAACTTAAGTCAAGTAATTTTTATTTTATTTTGAACGACAAGTGTGCAAAATGTCAATGTGAAAATGTCTATACAAAGTGAACATATATATTTTTTTTAATACACCAAACAAGGCGAATGCCCGCATGCTGGTAACATAAAACAATTAAGGACATTAATACAATGTTATTTTTTATTATATTTATGTCTGCCGACTAGGAACACAAGACAAAATGTAACATTCTTCTGCAATACATACACAACCAACTATCAGACACACTCACTAACCAATAGGATGCATGATCTGGGCAACAAGTTTGGAGGTACTATTTATATATTTACTGACACCATTTATAAAATTACTAGTATCAAAATATCAAATATCATAATGTCGTATCAAAATCCGTGGCGTAGTTTAGAAGAACTAAGCACACGACCAGACAGACGCGGATGGCGAATTTATTTTATACTATTTAGAGAAGACAAATGGTAGAACATGCAGACAACCCGCCATGTGGCAGCACAGCGTGACTATTTTTTTTGTTATTTTTTAAATTCTAGTAATATCAATGTTTTACAATAAAACTAGTAATGAATATATCTTTATCATGTCAAATCAGGGCCGGCACTGTTCCAAACAGCGCGTGGCACTAGTAAAAACCTCAAGAACGCTGTGTTAGATGTTAGGTATTATCAGCGCCTTGGCAATTGCGCTTGCACATGTTCGGCCCTGTGTCAAATATTCAAAGTACAATACGAGTATCATAGGACAGGTTGTTTAAAAGAATTTGAAAAATTCATCAAATTTCAAAGTTGATTTTCAAGTTCTGTGAGTGTTCTATTCAAGTTCTGTTCTTATATCATTATTGGTCAACTGTCTCAAAATACTGAAATAATAACAGAACTTGAATAGAACCTTCACAGAACTTTAAAATCGTCTTTGACATTTGATGAATTGTTAAAATTCTGTGGAAAAACCTCTCATAAAATATTGTATTTTGAACATTTGACACAGGGCCGACCATGTGCATATGCATTTGCCAAGGCGCTGATAATACCTAACATCTACTGGTAGGTATACATTTGCGAACTTATACGCGAACCGAGCCGGCAATTACGGTAAAGGAACGAAGCAACTGCATGCGGCGTTTCGCGCCATTTGCGTTTATTCGTCCCATTCCCATAAGTTGAGGTTCAGTTCGGTAGTTCGGCTCGCGTATGTACTCGTATATAGTCATCGAGATTACGTCACTCGCAGAGACAGTTCAGATGCTAAGGACGGGTTGTTTCGGAGAATTTGAACAATTCATCAATTTCCAACATTCATTTTCGGGTTCTGTGAAAATCCTATTTAAGTTTTGTTATTATATCATTATAGTTGCTTGACAGAACTGAAATAATAACAGAACTTGAAAAAACCTTTCACAGAACTTGAAAATTAACTTTGAATGTTGAAGAATTGTCAAATTCTCCGAAACAACCCGTCCTTAGTTTGGCATGATTGGGGCGTTTTAAAAAAAATATTACGACGTTCAAGGGATGTTATAATAATTGTAAGATTTATTAACCCAAACCTATTTATACAATATTTGCCCCAGGATCTATTACCTTTCAAAAACAAATAAATATTGTCATGACTAATAATTAGAGAGACGATTAGAATAATAAAATACCTTTAAAGTTAACACCGTTACTAAACTTTAATAATCAACAGTGGTTCTGATTTAAGTTTGTCAATAATTTAAACAAAAGAAATACATTTTTCAAGTAAAGAATTATCAATAAATTAAAACAATTTTGGTATCGTACTCTATCTCCAATTTTTAAAATTATTACGCAGAAATATTTCATATCGCGCACCCGTGAAAAATCACGGAATATTACTATTATCGTAAGATTTGGTGAAGCTGAAAGTATTTATAAAAATAAATTTGCATCAGGATCATTCATTGCCTTTTAAAACAAGAAATTTACCTTTCGAAATGACGACATCTGTCAAACATTCAAACAAAATAAATACATATTTCAAATAAAGGATTAATCTCTCTCTCTATTATCTCTAATCTATAAATATTATAAAAAAAAGTCGCTATCCGCGTCTGTCTGTTTGTGTGCTTAGTTCTTCTAAACTATGAAACGGATTTTGATATTTCAGTTATTATTATTATATTGAGGAATCTGTAGGATTTATAGGTCCAATTAGAAGTTCTACTGAGCCGAACCCTCTGATATGAAAATATCTGGAGTCGGTGAATTATTTTCCCATTTGATCTCTGGTTAGTTGACATGTTGTTCTTATATTTATTTTGCTTATATAATGCACTTGCATAATGTGGATTGACTGGATGATCATTTGTGGAAAAGTGTGTGGAAGGGTTTAGTTTTTCCTATGGGAAGATTTAACCCGGACATAAAATCGGAAGATAGAAAAAAAAACATTATTTTTTGTACTGTTTGATTATTTATTGTCTGTTGTGTCAAGTCGTGTGTGCCCCCCTAATTTGCACTGTGTAAAAATGGATTCAACATTATGGTTCGGGGCCAAATGGCTCTTCCGTGTATGTCCAGCTTTATAATGTATAGAATTTCTTTCTTGAGAACACAATAAATTGCATTGACCTGTTTGGGGGCTGGGAAGTAAAATGTCTAATTATGTAAATTGGTGAAATTAGTTTTCTTTAAAATTGGATAAGATCACACATTTTTTAATGTGAATACCGCACACAAGTCCCAAATGCTTCCAAACGTTTGGAGCCAGTGAGACTATGACATCCCCAATTGGGATATGTTGTGAGGCTGAAGATAGTGGAGAGTGCTGGGGGAGATGATACGAGGAAGTTGGGGAAGTACCTTGCTATTCAGATCTGGTCACCAAACACGGCTAAAGCCATTTAAAAGCAACGTTTAAATTCTGAATGGTGGTCTTACACCACGGCGATACTGAGAGTATTTTCCACCCTGGAACGTTCCGCAAATATACTATACAGGATGTATCGGCACGTACCCGACAAACTTTAACCAGCTATTCCTTAGCACATTTGGAGTAAAAAATGTTATGGGCACTTTGCTGTCCCTTACCCGTTTAAAAAAACGGGTAAAACTTACCCGTTTCTTTTACCAACACACCGTTTAAACTATTTTACACTAAATCCACGTAGTCTCCAAAATAAATTTTATTTTTTTAACAAGTTACGGTTTGTTCATAAATAAGCCACTTACTAGATCGATATCTTCGGGCTTTTTGTATGAAACAAATTGGACCTTAACAACCATAGATATGCCAATATATAGACAGTAAAATTCTCATTTGGAGCCTACTTATTATACTATACACCAATGAAAAACTCTAAAAGTTTATTCCATAGACTTTCAGAGTTTTTCATTGGTGGATATACAGAGTTTTCCAATAAGAGGTTATTTTGAATAGTCCGCTATTTCGGTAGATGTTACTTTTGAAGCTGTCATTTTTTGACATTTGACAAGTACAAACTACGTCATTAATAAAAATGGAACGATACACGCTTCAACAACGCATTGAAATGATAAAAATTCACTTGAGTGAATCAAATGCAAATCATCTTGGCCCATTTCCACCTCGGTGGCTTCGTCAACAAGCAAAATTGTCGCATCTGGGGCTCGGAAAACCCAAGAGTTATTGTTGAAAAGCCTCTCTATCCTCAACGTGTGACTGTTTGGTGCGATTTATGGTCCGGCGGAGTCATTGGACCTTAATTTTTTCGAAAATGAGGCTGGAGCAACAGTTACGGTGAATGGATTGCGCTATCGAGAGATGATTAATGATTTTTTATGGCTGGAATTGGATGGTATTGATCTGTACAACGTTTACTTCCAACAAGACGGCGCTACGTGCCACACAAGCAACGAAACCATTGATCTTTTACGATTGAATGTCAAAATAACACCTCTTATTGGAAAATCCTGTAGTTAGGCAATCATATGAAGTCACAATATTTCGGTACCAATTTTCAATCTGAATTCCCCCTAGGTTTGTTGCTCAGATTTCAACTCCCAGGTTTTGTGATTCAATGCGTAAATGTTCGAGGAGCCACACACCGAAACAATAAATAAAAAAATGATAATGATATACACACCTTGTTACAAATCTTTTATGTTAAGATATATTTAAAGATTTTTCAAAATATTTGATTTGTTTATCACTGATATTCAAAGGTAGATAATATTGTTTGGAAATGTGAGAGAACTTGCTTGTCCGGATGTCAATAATAGCTCGGCGAGTCTTTGTGGTGACGCTATTATTTTACCAGCGGTCTAGCACAGTGAAATCGTTCACTTTACAGTATTGGATCAATAGGCGTAAGTACCGACGATTTTCTAATGATTTACCGTGCACGGTTGCGCTGTTGATAGCCAAATTTGAATTGAAATTAAAACTTAATTTTTTATTTGCAGTCCGATTTTCGTTTTTTCCGACACTAAAGGAGGAGTAACTCCCTCCTTATGTTAAGGCGAAGCTTAATGGCAAAACACTATTTTGATTAATCTTTTTAACGAATTGGTGTAAATTATGAATACAAAAAATGTGCTTTAGATAAATTGATGGTTTTCCTATCGCTTCGCTTGAGCAGAATACAAATAAATATATAAATTACTCATTAAAAAATATAAATGCAAACTACTAAAAAAATGTTTTTTCAATAGAAATGTATGAACGCATAAAGGAAACAACTTTTCAAAAATAAATATTATACCTAAGATTATCTGTGACAGTTTCACTTGATTAATTTTTTTGCTTTCTTATAAAATTATTTACAAAATAAATAAAAATTAGTTTTTTGCTTGAAATCGAACGTTTCTAGACTTCGTTTGTCAAGCGATTTCAATGCCTATTACCTACAATATAAGGTATACCAAGAACATATACATTTTTGGCTTGTAGCTTCCTCTTAATGAGGTCTTTATTCACAATTTGTTATGGGAATATATTTCGTTTCTCCAAGCCCGAATTGGCCCAAAAAGATTCAACTCGCTGCTTATACGACTTCTTTCAATTCTAAGAGCTCCGTTAGTTCAACTCCTTTCATTCATAAGCCAGTAATTTTGCATGACGAAGTACATTATAATCTCTTTCTTCTTCTTCTCTATTATCTTAATCTTTAATCTTAATCTAAATACGAGTAATATAAAATAAAGTCGCTATCCGCGTCTGTATGTTGATGCGCTTAGTTCTTCTAAACTACGCAACGGATTTTGATAAGGTTTTCACTATCATTTAGAAAATTTCTTCCAGAAGGTTCATTTTTTATTTATTACAAGATAATACATTACAAAATATAACAAATTTATAATGTTTTATTCCCAGTGAGTTTACAAAACTCATTTCGATACATAGATACATTAAAGTAAATAAACGCAGAAGTTATTTTGGAATTCCAAAGAAAGAATGTGTCAGTCATTAATAAAACTGTTGAGGAAATAGCTTTTAAGAGCTTTTGCCAATGTTTTTTTGTTCGTTGCCGGAAGTTTTAGATTACTAGGTAATGCGTTGTATTGCTTCTGCGCAATGTATTGTAAGGAGTTAATTCCAAATTTAGTCATGTAATATTATATTTATAGAAAGTAGAGAAAAGTCACGCCAGGTACATGTCAGTTAGTCTGATACTATAAAGGACGCGATAAAATTTTGTCCTCAACGTATTATCTCTAACTGACCATTAGCGACGAATTTAGTCAATATCGTATTGACATAGGCCTTTATCGATCGTCAATTTTAGACCTTATGGTAGGCACTTGGAGCGTTCCAAGTAAAAACGGCGATTTGATTTACCTTCACTGGTTTAATATATACCCGTGTCCATTTCAAGACCTTGATTTGCTCTGATTTCGATTTGACTTTACTGCGTTTTTGTAGCAATGGTTGTGCATGGGCCGCTGTACTGAGTATTACGAAAAAAAACATTATGTAAGGTGTCCATTTTAGGTATCGGGTAAAGCGCAGAAACTTTGGGTGGTTAATCTATAATATCAACCATGAATTTATTAACTGTGCAATTGTGGTTTTTTTGAAAATTGATTCAACACAGGACGCCTATGACATCTTTGATTACGAATCCTGAAGTCACGGGTTCAAATCCCGGCGTGCGCAAGAAATTTTTATTTAATTAGTGCTCTCTCTCAATCAATTGATTAACCCTTCAGGCCTCTGGCATAAGGTCGAGAGGTGAGGCTTTCGACTAGCAATCCGGACGTTACGGATTCAATTTTGTATTATTTCACAATTTTAATCATTAAAAATAAGGTGACTGGATAAATCATCACAATGATAATTCATCACAATGATAATTCATCACAATGATAATTCATCACATTTTTAAAAAGTTATATAAAGTCATGGAAAGTGATGAAACAAAAACTTTATAATAATTTTATCATCGTTTCTAATGACTTTATATCACTTTTTAAAAGTGTGTTGAATTGTCACTGTGTTAAGTTATCATGGAACCTAAAAATAATATAAGGTATATTTGCGGCACGTTCCAGAGTGAAAGATACTTTCAGTATCGCCCTGATGTAACACCACCGTTCAACGTATTAAAATTTTGCTTGAAATGGCTTTAGTCATGTTTAGTGACCATATCTGAATTGGCAGGTATTCCTCCTCCCCATCTCCTTCACATCTTCACTACCTCCAGCCTCACAACATACCTGAATAGGGAATGCCAAAGTCTCATTTACTCCAGACGTTTCGGAGCAGTTGGGACTCTTGTATTGACATAAAAAAAAAAAACAAATGCTTGTGCCAAATATTTATTTGCAGATATTCTTGTTCAGAAGCACTGACTAAGCCGCTGACGTAATCTCCGCATTTCGATATCGCGAAAGTGGTCAACTAACACCAGTGCAACACAAGTCCAACTCCTTCTACAGAACTTAAAACTGGTTTTCAGTGTTCATCGAACCAACTCTAAAACCCAACCAACGAAACACCTCACCAAAAAGACTCATCTCCAACAAAACACCTCAAAAATAATCAAACAAATGCGTAATCCTTTTTTGCGACCACCTCAAATTTAATGCGTCCGGATAGTTTTGACTATCAAAGCTATGCGATGAAAACACCTAATCAAAAAGACCAAACTTCTAAACTAAAAGCCGTAATTAACTTCATGAATGCCTAACTCCTTTTTGTGTTCACCTCATATTTATTCAATCAGACTTGACCTCTTGAAAACCTACCAGTTTCTTCGACTGAGATATATGCTGCAATGGTTTTTTTTCTTCTCAATGACAAGAATTAATTAATGTTAATGGATTTTCATCGACTATGGTGGCTATGGTTGTATTATTTAATAGAGATTTTCAATAACTCTGGTCGCTGAACCTGTGAACTTATGGGATTTATGATTTTCGGACATTCTGATTAAGATATATATATTTTTTTTCTACTTTATGTCCGGGTTAAATCTTGCTAGAGCAATCCCGATGAGTTACAGAAACTCATTTTAGGGCAGGAGGAACTTACAATTCATATGTAGGAGGTAGTAGGTACAATTTTACAACGGTATTTTGATATCAAATATAAGTTTCACATTCAACACAGCATAAAAATTAAAAATTAAAATAATGACACGTTAAGTAGAACAAACAACAATAGAAAACAAGTACAGAAAGAGAAAAAAAAAACATGGATAAGATACAACAAGAAATGACAACACAGTTACATATTTTCATTTTTAAATGTAGTTAAAAAATATTCTTTTAAAGCATTGCTTTGCAATTTTTTATTATGGTGGATGTGTTTGTACATATCTGGAAGCGAATTATATAGTGTATAGGCAATATAGTTCAGTGATTTTAACCCATATTTTGTAGTGTGTGTTTGAGGAATGCGGATTTTATTGTTGTTTCGAGTATTGTGGTTGTGGATGTCTTGATTGTAAAGTGGCTTGATGTTGGTGTGAGTTGATTTTTGGGTAATTTGTAGGATGGTGCTTGTGATTTCATATTTAGGAAGGATTGTAATTGGAAGGATACCAGAAATTGAATAGATGTCCCTAACATGAGTGTCCCATGGAAGTTCAAACACATTTCTGAGAGCTCGGTTTTGAACCACCTGCAGGTCAGCTATCAATTTCTTTGAGGCAAAACCCCAGATACAGCAGAGATAGGAAAGGTATGAATGTACCATGGCATAGTATACTGAAGTTAGTAAAGGAATGGGTAGTAATCCTTGAAGCCTATATAGTACACCAGTTATAGGGGTCATTTTCTCTTTTATATGATTTATATGGAGATCCCACGAGAGTTGGGAATCTACGATCAGACCCAAATATTTTGGGTAGATGTTACTTTTGAAGATATCATTTTTTGACATTTGACAAGTAAAAACTACGCCATTAAAGAAAATGGAACGATACACGCTTCAACAACGCATTGAAATTATTAAAATTCACTTGAGTGAATCAAATGCAAATCATCTTGAGTGATGAGGCCCATTTCCACCTCGGTGGCTTCGTCAACAAGCAAAATTGTCGCATCTGGAGCTCGGAAAACCCAAGAGTTATTGTTGAAAAGCCTTTTTATCCTCAACGTGACTGTTTGGTGCGTTTTATGGTCCGGCGGAGTCATTGGACCTTACTTTTTCGAAAATGAGGCTGGAGCAATAGTTACGGTGAATGGATTGCGCTATCAAGAGATGATTTATGATTTTTTATGGCCGGAATTGGATGGTATTGATCTGGACAACGTTTACTTTCAACAAGACGGCGTTACGTGCCACACAAGCAATGAAACCATTGATCTTTTACGGTTGAATTTCAAAATAACACCTCTTATTGAATAACCTGTATAAGTATAATAAATACAAAACAATACAAGAAGAACACGTCAACTCACCAGAGATCAAATGGGAAAATAATTCACCGATTCCAGATATTTTGATATCAGAGGGTTCGGCTCGGTAGAACTCCTAACTGGACCTATAAATCCTGCTGATTCACATGTATTTAAAATGACTGATTTCTGCATTTTTATATATAAATTCTTTAACAGATCTAATACGCCTAAATTTTGAATGAGAGAGCTAGGTATAATGCCAGTAGCCGAAATGACAAATGGTAATATTTTTATAGTCTGAGAATGCCAAATTCTTTCCTAAATCTCATTTCCTAAATCTGTTTTTTTTAGAAACAGTGTATTTATTATTATTATTAGCTGTTCATAATACCGTTTTGTCGTCATTGTTTGATTTTGGTCGGTTAGGAATCCATCTCTCCCACTCAGGTCGAAGGCAATCGAATCTTGCTGGAGAGGTCAAAGGGTCTTCCTCAACGGGCAAGCAAGCAAGACCAACACAAACCTTATTTCATCGGGCACCCCTGTTAAGTCACCAAACATAGCTAGCCACTTGTAGCAGATCTAATAAAAAGGTTCCCATGCAATACAGGTGTAAGCGAGTATCTAGTCATTGATTCTGTTCCAATTTTATGTGTTCTTTTTGCCCGACAGCAAAAAACGAAAGTGTTAGGATATTATGTATAAGTATAGTGAAATTGTTGTACGCATTAAGTATGTTAACATATTTATATTATTATTACAATATAACTGTCTTGCATAAGTTTGGCTGTCGCCCAAAACCAGTATATTTGCATTGCTGTGACGTGACAACTCGGAACTTTCGCTGGCTTGTATCACAATTCATTGGGAAGTGGTCTTACCTTTTAGGGTACCGTAATATGGGGAGACTTTGATCATCGCGGATATCTGCATAATTCTCTCTACCAATTAAAAAATAATCGCTTATTTTCATTTTAGTAATAAATAAAGTCGCTATCCGCGATTGTCTGTTTGTGCGCTTATTTCTTCTAAACTACGCAATGGATTTTGAGGGTTTTCACTATGATTAAGAGAATTTCTTCCGAAAGATTTACAAATAAAATACATGCATATAATACTTATTAAAAGTCGAGAAAAATCGATGTTTAGTAATAAGTCGTATAAAAATATTTTCAGGCGCTTACATTGATAACGCTGGCTAAAGCATGAGATATATCAAAATAATGTACTACGGAATTGTATATCTTATAGTACTCGTATCTGTCTATCTAGAACCCATGCAGAAGAAAAAGTATTATGCTAACCTTGATTGTAATTATTACTGCGATATGTTATTATAGCCTTCTTGAAACTATATTCCGTGCTGTTGAACACATCTACAATTTCTGCGAAAGTGTTGCCGACTGCATGCAATCTAGGTATAAGCTAGCATCTAAATGTCTCAGTCCTGATATTATTGTTGCAATTAAAAAAAAAATTTGATCGATTAGTTCTAGTTGGTATGTTGAAGGTGATTAGACTCATTAAATCAGGGCTCTCTATTCCATTAATTATAAAAAAAAATGAAAGTCAAGTCGGAAAAAGTTTGTTGAATTTTTTATTTTCATATTTTTTGCTTGAGCAAAATGTAAATATATTTTATAAATTCCTCAACGTTTTTAATAATTGTTTATTTTTATGTGTAACTACTTGAATATGTAATTTGTTATTTTTTATTCAAATTCATTTGGGATTGGCGTTTTTTTTGTAATAAGCTTATAAAACATGGTATATGGCCAGGGGGTAAATGTACAAAGATGTGAAAGAGAGATGTAAATACGTATGACGGAGCGCGCTAATACTGAAAAAAAACGATGATAATTAAGCGAAAATGGTGAAAATATTTAATAAAACACGATTCTTTTGAAATAGAGCAAAAATCTCTCGTCAAATGCTTTAGTTGCATTTAAAGATGCACTGTGAATTTTTTCATTTCTATAAATATTAAATACCAGAACAAAACGTCTTTTTTAATAATTTTCAGGGCTTACTTTGCGATTTTTTTTTCCATCGAGGGAATTTCATATAATTAACGTTTCAGCATAACTAATGTATAGATATTATTTTAAAAAATAACATTTATTTTTTTGGAACTTAAAACATAAAGAGTTTAAGTTTAAAATAGGTATAAATCGGGAATGCGGCAGGGCTTAAAGTTTTTAACTCCGAAATGTCATTTTGATCTCCACATTTCTTTTGACACCTCAAACACGTATCCATTATTTCGATAGTTTAAACATTTGCAATAAATATAACATACATTTTTTCGACACAAATGATGAAACAAAAAATTTGTTTAAAAATTGACCAAAGTCACCCCATTTTACGGTAGCCCATCTAACTAAGGCTTGGTGCATACGTCAGAGTTATTTTCACTGTCTCCGCAATGAGCTAAGACACAAATTTTCTACAGATTAAAATTCTGTTATTTTCTTAATTTTTTTTTTCTAAATTTTCTTGATGTTGACGAAAATGTTCTATAACGCATTTAACCTCTTGAAATAAAATTAAGTCATCAAATATCCCCGCATGGCATTCTATTTCAAACAGATTCGCTATTTTTGAACGTCTCCCAAAATGAAGTACAGTTTTTAAAGGCATATGAAAGACTCTTTCAAATTTTTATATAACAAACGGACACATGAAATTAAAAATATATTGTTTTGCTCAAACATAAATGTTTAAAAAAAACGTTTTTAGGTAGACAAACGTATTAGGGCAATTGTCACATAACTTATTTTTCGTTTTGTGTAAAAACGATCGGCAAATCCTGACCGGGTGAACTGTTTTATATAATTATTTCAAATTATACGGTCTTTGGTAACTTTTAAAACTTTTATATGCAAAGAGAAAGCTTGGTGTTCTCTCTTTATAAATCTGTTTATTTGATGTCTGACCATAATAGATAAGGTGCTAGAACGAGTTTTATGAAGATGTGTCATTAATTATACAATACTATTTGACAGTGCAAACGTCAACAATTCCTCTCCAGTCTAAATAATAAAAATAACGTTCTTACAGTAAATCTGAACACTAAAACAACACATAATATTAATAATAAGTGCTAACTTTATTAAAATAAAGTGTTAAAACTGCAGTTTTTTTAGTGCCAAAAGTTCAAAAACGGAAATTAAATACGCCTATACTAAATACATATCACTCTACCTTGCGTCAGTGTAGTTAAACCAGTGGTCCTGAAACGGAGTTCAATTATTTATATAATAAAAAATAATAATATACAATGGATGTCCAATCATATATCTCAAATGCAGAAAGGGCAGTCAACGCCATAAACAAAGTGCTTCTTGACCCTGGAAATAAGTTCAACAAGGACCAAATCGCTAAAATTACACCCATAGCATGCGAAATCTTAGCAGCAATTGGCAGCATGTCGGCAGCGGTAGCTGCCAAAACTGGTGCCTTGGAAGGAGAACTGCGGGCATACAAAGATATTCAAAAAATTATTCCATCTCAAAACAATATTAATATCTGTGAGGTAATCCACGAAATGAACGAAATTACGGAGAGGTCGAAAAATATAATTTTGTGCAATGTACCTGAAAGTGCAAAGGTAACAGCTACTGACAAAATCTTGGATGACCAAACTGCAGTAACGGAAATAATTTCCAATATAGATATACCTGCAAAAAATAAAATTATTATGTTTACCGATTTGGTAATAATAATAATAACAAGCCAAGACCAATTAAAATCCAGTTTGAAGACTCCCAGACAGCTAGAATACTACAAGGAAAAAAACATCTCTTAAAGAATAATGTACGCATTTACTCTGACTCGACCCCAGCACAGCAAAAGCACCTAATGGACTTACGGACAGAACTTGAAAAACGTAAAGCCAATGGAGAAACGGACATAACTATAAAGTATATAAATTCGTCACCTAAAATAGTCAACATCCATCCAAAAAACCGAGTATAACTAAACTGAAAATATACTACCAAAACATCCGTGGACTACGAACAAAACTAGACGATCTACACGCAGCTCTTCCGTCCCATCATCATGACGTATATGCACTTACGGAAACCTGGCTTGACTCTGCAATAAAATCATCTGAACTTGGACTTGCTAACTACAAAATTTTTCGTTGTGACAGAAATGCCAGATCAAGTTCAAAGTCAAGAGGTGGAGGTGTTTTAATAGCAATTAAACGAAAGTACTCATCTAGGAAGTTACCGACGAAAAACAACAACATTGAACATTTATTTGTGCAAATCTCTACTGGAATGGAAAAAATTATTATTGGAACCACCTACCTACCACCACTCTCCGATATTCAAACATACAGAAACCATTGTGAAGACGTTGAACATCTGTTGTCAAAATATCCAAACTCAAAACTTGTTATTCTTGGAGACTACAACCTTCCAAATCTAAAATGGGAATCCAACGACAGCGGCTACATCACAAACGAAAGCGAAAATGACAGGGCACGAGAAATCTTGGACACAGCAAATTTTTTAAACCTGTACCAGCACAATTTCATCTATAATAATAACGATCGCTTACTAGACTTGGTACTATCAAACATCCCTAAAATATCTGTAGAACTGTCTAATGATCCGCTCCTACCTGCCGACAATCACCATCCTCCCCTATACACGAAATTAAACATACCCCGTGATAACGATGCCAAACCTGAACAAAAAACTCTGAACTTTAAACGAGCAGACTTTGACTCAATTAACTGCCATCTCTCAAATATAGACTGGTCTTTTTTGTGTGATGAAAATATTGATAAATCTTTAGACATACTTTATTTTACATTTTCTAACACTATTAAATCCTATGTACCTTTTTACACGCCGAAAAAGTATACTTACCCAGTTTGGTTCTCATCGGAGCTAACTGCCTCTCTTCAGCAAAAAAAAAGACAACACAAAAAATTCAAACAAAGCAAATCCATAGCTGATTATATAAACTTTAGGGAAACTAGGAAAAAATGTAAAGATCTTTCTAAACATTGCTACAAAATGTACATAACTACCATCGAGAATAATGTTTTTAAATCCAAAAATCTCTGGAAATTTCTAAAAAAAATAAACAATGAAAACACGGATTACCCACCAATAATGCAAATGAATGGAATCAGTGCAAACAATACACAAGACATTGTAAACCTTTTTTCAGATTTCTTCAAAAACGTATACGATGACGAAACCCCCGATGATAAAATACCCGAATACAAATTTAGTAATACTACACACTTAACAAATTGCCATATCACACAAAAATCTTGCGAACAGAAATTACTTTCCTTAGACACTGAAAAATCTGCTGGCCCAGACAACATTCCACCAATATTCCTTAAAAAATGCTCCAATGCATTATCTAAACCGCTTACAGTACTATTCAACCGCCTCTTGTTCCTTGGATATTTTCCAAGCCGCTGGAAATCGAGCTTCATTACACCTATCCTCAAAAAAGGAGACGACACTGACATAACCAATTATCGCCCCATTTGTATACAGTCAGTACTTTCTAAGCTTTTTGAATCAATGGTCCTTGATGAAATCTATCCCAAATTAATAAAACTAATCGACCAAAAACAACACGGTTTTATCAAAGGTAGATCAACCGCAACTAACGTAACAATATTTCAAAACTTTATATTAGAATCTTTTGCAAAAAATAAACAAGTCGACTGCATATATACAGACTTTTCAAAAGCATTCGACAAAGTATCCCATAAACTACTAACCCGAAAACTATTTGCCCTAGGAGTAAGAGACAACATGCTAAAATGGTTCACTAGCTATTTAACTAATCGTAAACTATTTGTTAAAATAAAATCTTTGCTATCGAAAGCTTTCTGTGCGACCAGTGGCCTACCGCAAGGTAGTCACCTTGGTCCCGTTTTGTTTCTCATTTTCATTAACGATATAACAAATTGCTTCGACGATGTCGAGGTATTGCTCTTTGCTGATGACATCAAGCTATACAAAAAAATAACTGATGTAAATCATTGCCAAATACTACAATCAAATATTGATAAGTTTAAAGATTGGTGCGTACAAAATAATCTGTTTTTAAATGTAGACAAATGCAAAACCCTGACTTTCTGCAGAAATAAAAATCCTGTTTTATTTGAATATTCCATTAACAATACAGCTTTAGAAAGAGTCACGGAAATGAGAGATCTCGGAATTATTTTGGATGAAAAACTAAGTTTCGCCAATCATATCCACCAAATTGTAAACAAAGGCATGAAAACACTAGGCTTCGTATTAAGAACAACTAAAAACTTTAACTCCATACAAGCCATTAAACTGTTATACATATCTCTAGTTAGAAGCATAATTGAATACAACTCAGTAGTTTGGTCTCCCTCTTACAAAATTCACATTAATAACATTGAGCGAATACAAAAAAAATTTCTGCGTTTTATAAATTTTAAATTAAATATCCCACTAGAAGACTTACAATATCATTTCTTATTAAACACTCTAAAAATACACACACTGGAAGACAGGCGTAAAATAAACGATTTAACTTTTTTATTCAAGATTCTAAACTCTAAATTCGACTGTTGCGAACTTCTGCAACTCATAAACTTACGAATACCTACAATAACAACACGACAAAATACACTATTCTACTGCAACACACATAAGCGAAATTACATTGCGAACTCCCCAATACAACGGTTTCACACTATGGGAAACCAATACTTAGGTGATGTCGATATATTTAACATTAACTTTGCGAATTTTGTGGATTATGTAAAAGACCTATTTCAATACTATTCCTAAATGGAAGTTATATTTTTGTAAACCAGTCAAATCGCTGTATTTTTTAATTTATGTTCTTGATATTTTTAATTTTGTTTCTCGCATATACTTATGTAATTTTATTTTTATTATTTCTTTCTTTTCTTTCTTATGTTTCAATACTGTCATTAAATTTGTACCACCCACATGTAAAATAATTTTACCAACAAGTCCCAACGACATGGTGAAATTTCACAAAATTTCGTAATGCTCCCGAGGTATCTAAAATGTGCTATATATTGCTTATTTTTAAAGTTGTCGTTAAATGAAATACCATTTTAGAAACTAGATAAAATTATCTTTGCATTGTTTATATTTGAAATAAACATTGATGGTTTAAAAAATGTTTTTTTATGAAAATATTTACAAAAACATTTACCGAGACATTTTGACTTGGAACGTCCATAATTTTGTAAAATTCAAATTTATAGAAACACTTTCCCTCTGTGTGGGTAATTAGTAAAATTCTATCAATTCTCTTTTTATGACGTTTATATAATAACAAAAAAATATTTTAACATTCAACTAATGAAAAAATCCTGCCAATTCGTAATCATGCACTCTGACATTTTTTATTTATTTTATCCATGTAATTCGGTATAAATATTTGATACAAACTGAAAAGAATAATTATTTATCTTTCAAATCACCTTTCTACGCATTATAGAAAAAAATATTAAAGTACTTTTATACAATATTCTACAGCAGCACACATAAGGGTAACTACATTGACCACTCTCCGATACAACGACTTCACACCATGGGAAATCATTACTTGGGTGATGTTGACATATTCAATACCAACTTGGCAAGTTTTGTGGATCATTTAAAACATTTATTTCAACAATACTCCTAAACACATCATGTAAACCTACAAATAGCTGTAATTTTCTGTTTTTGTTTCTTGTGTTTGTATGACTTGTTGCATAGCTTTTATCAAATGTAATTTTATTCTAATTTTTTATGTTTCAAAGTATCTGTCAAATTAAAATTATATTACCAACCATGTTAAAGCCCTCTTGGCGTTAAATAAATAAATAATCCATGGTCGCCCCGGTCAGATCTGTCCTTCAAAGGCTTTAATGGAATATGATATGTGTGGCTAATAATGTCTTTTCGAGGTCTGAAGGGTTAACTCCAAAATTAAAAAAACAAAACATTGAGTTATTAGTATTACAAAGTGCTGCAAAACAAACAGTGCAATTTTAAAGGGAAAATTATTTATTTTTTTATTCTATTCTATTCGGTACATTATGCCGTTTTATGCATCGAGCCCTGAAGATGAAATTTGAAAGATAATGGCCCCCAGCACCGATATATTGATGATGGGGATTTCTGATGTTTTCGGCCGCATTTTGGCACATCTAGACAGGTATAGCGGCGAGTTCTTCTAAGATGTAAAAGTGCAGCCGGAAGACACGCTGGGTGTCGACGAAAGAACGGCCATCGGATTTGCGAAGTCCCGGTGCTGTCCTGATCAAACTACGGTAACGACTGAAAATAGCACGACCCTCTCGACACAATGAGACCCCTCCCAGGTTCCTACCCCCACCAATTATAAAAAACAATAAAGATTTTAAATAATAATATTATTTTAGCGTTTTAGCCTATGCAGCACCAAATAATATTCTTTCAAATCACGAAATTGTAAGAACATTGCACAAATTTCGGTATTGTCATAATACAGTATTGATGTTGCTAGAGTTCTGTTAGAAAGTTGTAGGAGATTCTGATCGTGTGTTGCAAAAAGAGGTCACATTAACTCACCAAGAGGTCTACTATATAATACTAGATTCTGTGCGAAGGTCGCAATCATTATTTGTATTGTGGCTGACAGAAATTGCACGATGTATTTTCATTATATTCGTGATTTATTTTGAAAATGTTTTATAATTTATATCGTTTACCCGATCACATTTATTTCGTTAAAAACGATAATTGCGGTTTTTATTTTTATTTTTTTGACATTAACTTCACAGAGGCCCTGAGGAAAATAATTTCCCTCTGGGCCTGTCATATTTGGGGATGCTGTGTAAAGGGTCTTTTTAAAGGAAATGAAGGAGAGAACATGAGTCTTGAATATACCCATGTTTTAGGAGGGAGGAAACACAGATGCCGGCAAATCGTTCCACAGCCGAGTTGTTTAACTCAATAACGAGTCGTAGAAGCGACCCGTTCTCATGTGCTAAATGTCAAACGTGTTGGGCGTGCTTCCCGACTGTCATGGCGAAGGGATCAATGACGCTAGTTCCTCGGAGCATCTTCCATTATAATACCGGTAAAACAAGGACAGCATACCTACCTGACGCCTGTGCTTTAAGTATTGCAATCCGTTTGTTAAGAGAGGGGAATCCTTGACACTTTTTTGGACAGAGTCAAGGATTTTTTCAGTTATTTTGGGGCTCCAGAACAGAGGTGGCTGTCAAATACATCAGTAGTGCGCACTTGCGATTTCTATAGGGTTAGCAGTTGTGTGTCTGTCTATGATTGTAATCGGGCTCAATGAACTCTGATTTGCTTTGAATTTAAGAATCATTAATACTTACCGATACAAGGTGTCCGGAAATGCAGAGTACGAATCTAGATCACACTTGGAGTCAATTTTGTTATGTAACTTTTTTAGTTTGAGTTTGAGTTTTCGAATAAATCAAGTCTGAAGTTGGAATTTTTGTACCTATGGTGTTGGTTATCCAATAAATGGTTCCCAGGACGGCAAATTAATCCATGGCTTCTCCTTAAGGCGAAGCTTAATGCCAAATCACTATTTTGATTAATCTTTATAACGAATTGGTGTACATTATGAATATCAAAAATATGCTTTAGATAAATTGAAATTTTTCCTATCGTTTCGCTTGAGTAGAATACAAATAAATTACTCAAAAAAAATATAAATGCAAACTACTAAAAAAAATATTTTTTCAATAGAAATGTATGAACGCATAAAGGAAACAACTTAAAAAAATACAGTGTTATAGCTAAGATTATCTGTGACAGTTTCACTTGCTTAACTTTTTTGCTTTCTTATAAAATTATTTACAAAATAAATAAAAACCAGTTTTGTGCTTGAAATCGAATGTTACTAGACTCCGTTTGTCAACCGATTTTAATGCCTATTACCTATAATGTAAGGTATACCAAGAATATACACATTTTTGGCTTGTAGCTTCCTCTTAAGGCGATGCAATACGTCGTGTATTTTTCTGAATCGAGCCGCTAACTATAACACCTTTATATAGATAGCGATAAGGTTTAAATTCACCCTTAATCTGCTAATCTAATCTGCCTGTTTTCATTTAAGCAAGAAAAAATATCATAAAACATATTTTTTTTCTGGGCTTATAAAAATACTCGATTATTTCCAAGGCTTATGTGTTATACTGCCAGTAATTAATGAAGGCATCTTAAAAATGTCTAAGCGATCACATTGTCAAACCAAATTCACATGATTTTGCATTAATACTTAATATTGACTTAATATTTTTTTTGTTGTTTCAGGTATATACACAAAACAACAACGAAGTGCCGTATAGACTGATGGTTAATCTACCTGTGCTGCTTCTACGAGGCTTATAATGTTAGCTACTAACTGACCTGATTGTAAGTTGTAAGCTAAGTGCAATGATAAATTCCAGTCTATAACCAAATAATAATTTTAATACCGTTTAAATATTTTCTGTAAAACAATTTGAAAATTTTATAAAACGTTTTTCTACTATAAAATTAGCGGAAATCACCATATTTTATTTTTGTAGACGATGTATTAGTAACTTCCTGATGGATCCCTCTAGAAACATTTGAGGTTTTATAATACGTTCATCAGAAATAATTAAAATATACGCCACGAAAATATCAATGTTCTAGACCTGTTAAGACAAAGTCGACCGTAGGTCCATCCACTATGCTGGGCCGCGCGCCGTATATTGTTTTTACACGACTTCATAACTTATGTCGTTAAGATTCCTACTTTATTGATAAGGCAAATTCAACGGCAAGTCTGTCCATTACACCAGGGCCGCGCGTCGCATATTTTTGTGCACGGCTGCTTTACTTACGTCGTTATGATTCTGACTTTTTTTAGGGTATTGTCTCGTCTTTAACTGTGATTTTTTTTCTTTATATTTACAGTGCTCTTCCATCCACCAGCAAATGCTTCTAGTTGAAGAGCAGTATAAATCATGAGATAAAAAAATAACCCATTTTAAAAGCTGAATTATTATATTAAGTGCAAAAGTTTAATTAATAAAAAATCTGCTAAATCCGCAAGCTAAGTCCTCCATCATTGAAAAGCAAAAAAATCCGTTTATAACGATGACAGTAGGAGTTTTTAAAATATTGTCGGATTTATTCATTACCCGTGAAAGTTTGTCCTTCTTAAAAAAATAAACTTCCTTGAACTGAACTAAGAGGGTAAACACATCTCTCTCTGACGAATATTTTTGAAGTGTTTGAAGGCTTTGCATGTCAAACTGTTTTGGAGTGAGTGGGAGAGGATATTAGGTGTGGGTGGTGCACTTGTCCTTCTACATCTTAATGATATTTAAAATGTTGAATCAAACATTTAAAAACTACCTTCTTCCCTTTGTCCTACTCGGGTCGGGGACCCATTGCATCGATAAGGCACCTCCAGGCGTCCTGTCCTGTGCTATTTCAGCGGCTTCGTCCATGGCTGATTCAACCAAGTGTCAACGAAGGTGTTAGATATTCGACAACCTTTAAACATATGTATAATTACCGAAGCAATAATAGGTTTGATGTGTGGTTTTGTTTGATTTGTCTGATGGGTACTCTTAATTGAATTCTTTCAAGCAGGTTCGGGCATTCTATCATAGAAGTGCCTATTTAACGTATTAGTAGCATTTCAAAAAACATTATGAATTTTATCATGCTTAAATAGATGTGTTTTTTATAATTTTTTGCGGGATACTTTGCAATATTTTTATCAGGTGGGGCTTTAAAGAGCCGGCAATGTGTATGCCCGCTGCATTCATTCCCCGGCGGGACAGATCGACAGGGCGACGCCTGAGTCCCTAAACTGGCTAACTAACCTAGATGTTCCCCTCTGACTCCCACCATACGAAAGAATAAGAATTACTTTTTCAACCCTGCATCTAAATAGACATTATCTCAAAAAGTAACGGTTACAGGTAAAATGATCGTAATAATAACTCTCAAATGGCCGTAAGAAAAATGATCGTAGGCAAATAATAAGCGAATGATTGTACGCAAATAATACTTCAAATCCGCTAACGATCTTTTTACATAAGATATTTTTGCTTACGATCAAAACGTCGGTTACAAAAAATAACATAAAATTTTTTTAAGAGCTTAAAAACTTAAGTGTTGAAGGGAGGTGCGTATTTTATAAGTCCAAAAATTATAAACGATCGCCCAACGCTCAAGCTGAGATAACTGTTAAGCCAGTTACTGCAGTTATTTCATCCGGACCGTAGATTACGTAGTACCGAGCATCAGCTGGTATTTATGCTTGGCGGTAGATGGTACTTGTAATAAAGTTGGTAATAGATGATGCTTGTTATTTGGTAGTTATGGTGTAAAGCCTAGGCCATTCTCGTAGAGCAAGTGAAATATTTTTATTAGCGATTGCAATCTAGAAGAGATAATACTTATGATTATTAGATTATAATTATTATTGTTTTACAATAGTCTCAAACGCTCGAAGCTAGTAGGACAATCCCATTACCTGTGCCCCGTATGAATCCTTTTACATTTTAAGGGGAAGCTACAAGCCAAAAATGTGTATATTCTTGGTATACCTAATATTGTAGGTAATAGGCATTAAAATCGCTTGATAAACGGAGTCTATAAACGTTCGATTTCAAGCACAAAACTGGTTTTTACTTATTTTGTAAATAATTTTATAAGAAAGAAAAAAGTTAATTAAGTGAAACTGTCACAGATAATCTTAGCTATAATACTGTATTTTTTTAAATTTGTTTCCTTTACGCGTTCATACATTTCTATTGAAAAAAAAATGGTAGCTTAAATTTATATTATTTATTGAGTAATTTTTTTTAATGTATTCTAAGCAAGGTGAAGCTTAATGCTAAATCACTATTTTGATTAATCTTTTTAACGAATTGGTGTACATTATGAATACAAAAAATATGCTTTAGATAAATTGAAGGCTTTCCTATCGTTTTCCTTGAGTAGAATACAAATATAAATTGAAGCTTCTATATAAATTGTTAATAATGAACGCATTAAAGAAACAAATAAACAGTATTATAGCTAAGATTATCTGTGACAGTTTCCCTTGATTAACTTCTTCGCTTTCTTATAAAATTGTTTACAAAATAAATAAAAACAACCCTTTTGCTTGAAATCGAGCGTTTCTAAACTCCGTTTGTCAAGCGATTTTAATGTCTATTACCTATATTCGTGACGATATAAGGCGTACCAAGAAAATACACATTCTTCTGCAATACATACACAACCAACTATCAGACACACTCACTAATCAATAGCATGCATAATCTGGGCAACAATTTGGAGGTACTATTGATATATTTACTGACACAATTTATAGAATTACTAGCTGATGTGTACCCAGCGTTGCTGGGGGTTATTCTTAGGAGATAGACATATACCATGCAGTATTTTTCTGTAGGCCCTTTAAAGATATACAATTCCGTAGTACATTATTTTGATGTATCTCTTAAGGTTTAGCCAGCTTTAGCAATGTAAGCGCTCGAAAATATATTTTACGACTTGATTACAAAACATCAACTTGTCTCTACCATCTATAAATATAATATGTATGTATTATATACATATTCAGGAAAAAAAATGTCTAAATGATAGTGAAAACCCTATGAAAATCAGTTGCGTAGTTTATAAGAATTAAGCGCACAAACAGATAGACACGACCAGCGAATTTATTTTATACTATTTACAATATTGGAAGTATTCATAAAAACTTCGATAATATTTTATAGTAGCTGGACACGCTTAATACAACTTAATTGCTATAAAATCAACTATTTTAGTTGGGGGAGATAGTAAAAGATGCATTAAAGTTCAATTTTTTGTCAATCAAACTTTCAAAATTTTGTGTTTTTATAGTATATCCATAGACATATGAATATTAGTAGACCTGCCCTAAGTGATTAAAAGCGTATTATTCCCCACTCCCCATACTGGTTCCATTGGAGCCGGCTGTGCTCGCGTATGGCCTCAAGTGAATTTAGAAAACGTGGCGTCATCATTCTTGTGCGAACTATGGTCGAGGCATCATCGGTTCATTTTACGAAATAACACGGCAAAATGGTGACTTGTGGTATGAAAACTTGTAAAAATAGATGTGAAAAAGAGAATAAACCCAATTGTCGTATTACATTCCATATATAAGCATTATTTTACTTTATTTTAAGCTTATTCACATCGTATAATATGGATCAGTTGTAGAAACATATACTATCACATCGAGATACGTCTGGACGCGAAACACAAAGCTGGTTGGTTGCTGGGAAGTAAATTATGAACATTTATAAAAGTGTCTTAACTAAATACGTAAACGAAATATTCGACTCTGAAAATAGAAGAAATTTATTTTGCCGAATTTGGACTTCGCAAATTTGTTCATAACGTTGCGAGTAATTTGCGCTCCCATGTAAAAATGTCTATTCATTCAAAAGCAGATTTTACTTTTAAGAACTAAATGGTGATATTATAATGCGAGATGCCTATATACTGTCAGATTGATTTATTGACGAATCACAGTCAGCTTTACCCCCTTCGTTCTTCACCAGTTGATTTTACTCCTCATCTTTAATTTCTAGTCTATATATTCATATGTCTGTGAGTATATCCAAGTTTTTTTCTTGTTTGACGTATTCGTATAGTGTATTCAGTTACTCTATCATTTCTGACGTTTTTTTGTTAAGTATGTTTGTGCCTCCGTGGAGCGTGCTCATTTCATTTTAATATAGTTATAAGTTGCGACTAACCAATTAACTAGAAACTCGTAGATCTTTTGCTTTATTAAAAAAATATATTTTATAATTTAATCAACGGCCACGTATTGAACGACTCAAAAGAGATTTTTCACAAATCAGCCCATTTGTACCGGAATCTCACATTTGGGGACGTCGCCACAACTTGTTGTATTCTCTAGCGAGTAACAGTATTTACAAATGTGTTATAATTTACCCACCTCACTCATTTTTAGCGTTCTTACGCCAGGCGGTTCGTTTAAAAACGAACATTCAGATCCTAGTTACACAATGTATTGCGCTGCAAACGTTAGCTCTTCGGCGGTAAATGTACGACTGAGTCACAGTTAATTCAAAGCATTAGCGAACCCTCCTGTTGCCAAAGATAGGTCACGTGGTTTGCCTCCTGTTAGACGAAATGATACCCAGATTTAATGTTAGGACAAGTGTTGATACACAATTTACTCATTAAAATATGTAGGATAAACAGTGTGTAAGGGGGTAAAATGCGCTAACTTAGGGGGTGATTCTACACGATAGTACAAGTAAATAGGATAAATAGCTAAATTCCAACGTTTTAAGTTAGTTTGTATGGGAAAAATTGATATTTGGATGTCTGTAGTTTATATGGAATTATTACGAAACAAACACAATGAGCACACCCATCTCATCGCTCCAATGTAACGTTACTTATACATAATAATTAATACTATCAGACTGTGAATTAAATAACATCATATTATTATAGGCAATTTTATTCAGAATGGCAACGAAGTAAAACAGATCGTGACGAGAGTTATAATAGATGCTGTATAGGAGATAAGTACCGTAATACGGGGTAACTTTTAAATCGAGGGAGACTTTGATGGCGTTAATTTAATCATTTTATTAAAATACACTTTTTGCAAGTTATGCTTTAAAATAGTAAGACGAATTTAAATAAATAATTAAATCAACGCCATCTATACACGCGTAGATTAAAATGTGCGTTACGTTTACGCTTAATGATTATTTTCGAGCGGCTTGGATACAATTACACTTCGAAAATAAGTGTCAAATTTGTGTCAAGAGTATAGTAGTATTCAAAATATTGATGGTTGAATTGTGAAGCAATCTAATATTATTTTTTTAATTTACTACAATTATAGTTATAACTATCGATATAAATAATATATGTAGTATAATAAGACTAATTTTATGCGAACTCGCATTTTTAATTTTTTTAAATGTGAATATCTCACAAGAGTCCCAACTGCTCCCAACCGCTTCTAGCCATTGAGACTATGGTATCTCCAATTAGGATATGTTGTGAGGCTGAAGGTATTGGAAGAAGGGGGGAGGAGATGGAAATGAGGAAGGTGGGGAAGTTCCTAACTATTCAGATCTGGTTACCAAATTAAGTCTTTTTTAAGCAACGTTTTAATTCTTAATGGTGGTCTAACACCAGGGCGATAATGAGAGTATATTCCACTCTGGAACTTCAGGAGGTGATTCTACAGGATGGTAGAAGTAAAAAAGATAAATAATTTTTTTGATGTTTCAACTTTTTCCGCATACCAAACAATATTTATTTTTTAATAATTTCCGACACCGATAATTTTATAAAAAAGTTATTTATTTAGTTTCAAAGTTGTAAATTGAAACAAAAACTCACATCAATAACATTGAGCGAATACAAAAAAAATTCTACGTTTTACAAATTTTAAATTAAATATCCCACTAGAAGACTTACACAAAAAAAATAAAATACACATATTGGAAGACAGGCGTAAAATAAACGACTTAACTTTTTTATTCGAAATTCTAAACTCTAAATTCGACTGTTGCGAACTTCTGCAACTCATAAACTTACAAATACCTACAATAACAACACGACAAAATACACTATTCCACTGAAACACACATAAGCGCAATTAGATTGCGAACTCCTCTATACAACTGTTTCACACTATGGGAAACCAATACTTAGGTGATGTCGATATATTTAATATTAACTTTGCGAATTTTGTGGATCACGTAAAAGACTTATTTCAACACTATTCATAAATGGAAGTTGTATTTTTGTAAACCAGTCAAATCGCTGTATTTTTTAATTTATATTCTTGATATTTTTAATTTTGTTTCTTGTATATATTATTTTTATTATTTCTTTCTCATGTTTAAAAATTGTCTGTCATCAAAATTGTACTACCTACACATAAAAGCCCTCTGGGCGTTAAATAAATAAATAAAATAAAAATAAATAAACAAGTCACCACATTTTACGGTAGCTATTTTCGCCGTTTATTTTCAACCACACATGAAACAAAGCTGCCAACTTCGTGCCGCTGTTAATATCGCTTCGGTAAGTATTAAGTAACTGTATCCTGTGTAACTTTACTGTTGGGTGTTGTTATTGTATTTAACACGAGATGTGTGCCCTGCTTTTGGCTAGTTCAACGCCTTATTCTGGTTGGAATTTATAAGTAACAAGATTAATGCTTCTATTTAACCTTTCGTCGCTCGCCCCTGTTTGGAACAGCGTTGCACGCGCGTGGAACGCGTTAAAAAATCGATCTCAGCATTTCGTTTTTTTCCATGGACATTCAAAGTAATAGACGAGCCAACCAGGGAGAGGGGAACAAACCAAGTTGCGCCCAGCGTGGGACAGTATACAGGCAACTCGCATTGAAATACCACCCCTCAGTCCTCGAAAATAAAATTGCTTACGAATTACTAGTTGATTTTCTATTTTGTTACACTAAATAGTTATAAATTTTTACAAATGTGTCATAATTTACCCACCTCACTCATTTTTAGAATCGCTACGTTAGACGGTTCGTTTAAAAACGAACATTCAGTTCCTGCGTAGAAAAGTACCACAATGCGTTACTAACCTTTGCCTGACTTTTCTTTTATGCGCAGGGATTGGTTATTTAAATGTGCGCTTTTAGGCGGTTAATGTACGATGACTGATGACGTATTTTATTTAAAGCATTGTCGAATCCGCCTGGTGCCAAAAATATGTGTCTCAAGTGGTTTGCCTCTAACTGGTAGAGATGGTATACAGGTTTCATGTTAGTCCATCAATTTTGATGTCTGTGATTCACTCGAAAACGAAAGCAAAAATCAAAAAGGTTACATTAAATGGCCGCGATAACTATCACTGTCTAGTATTGAACGACCTCTTCAAACTCTGAACATCTCGGATTCAAACGAATATTTCTTCCCACTGTTGCAGATAGGTGCTGTGAATCCAGCAGCCCACGATGTAACCACATTGCTTGTCGCCCTACAAGGCGATGTCCGTAAGCAGTAATGCCACCTCCCATGCATTGAACTCAAATCGCTAAATTCACTGACACCCACCTCTTTAAGTTTATTCCGGTGCCTGAATTATGACGCACTGACGTAAGACAACTTAGGGCCCGTATAATAAATCAGTCCGTATCCTCGCTAAGTTATTTAAGCGAGCTAAATCGGCCGCTTAAGTTAATGTGACTTATAGGTCTGTCTTTAGACAGCGAGGCGTTAGCAGTAACAAATGTCAAATATGACGTTTACTTACTCCAATCTCATATAAATAAACGTAAATTGGATAATTTTACCAGTATGGACCGTTACATTTATCGAGCGATGGGGGATGTTGATGTTATTAATTGACAATCAATCTAAAATAGAAAAATAGTCTGGTAAGGTATTAAATGAGGAATTTTACAACGCCAGGACAGGACATTGACTATAGCAAAATAAATACTATTTTAAATTAGTAGCCTCACATAAATAAGAACCATGCTGATTGAAGTGGAGAACTTTATAAAAAAATCAACCCGTAAATTAGCCCGACTAAAACATTTGAAATTTTGATCTCTCGATGACGTGGAGCATAGATATGCCACTCACGCAACATAGAAAATAAGTACTTTCCTCTAATAAAACCATAGACAATACGTGTAATATTGCTGATATTTAAGCTTCCGATATATAAACTGACTGATACAGACCAAATATTCAACAGTTGTGACGTACTAGATATACGCCAATTATACGTTAAAACACTACTAAACTACATTTTTGACAAAAAAAAATAAATTTCAACTTACACAAAATAACATTAACAGACCAATTAGACTAGCGTACAAAGAAAACATTAAAACTCCGACAGTAAATTTAAGCTTTGGCAAAGACACTACCAATACCATGCTATAAAAGCTTTCAACAGTATAAATTTTTTAATTAAAATTGAGAAAAATAAAAGTAAATTCACACACAAAATTACAAAATGGATCAAATAACAAAAAAGATAATATTACCTAAATGTCATAGCATAAAATAAAAACAAAACCTACACGTAACACACAAAAACAATATAAAACAATATAAACACACATCACTCACAAACACACAAGATTATTTTCAATGTATTATTTTTTTAATTTTAAATATATTATTATGTATTTTTAATTTTAAATGTATTATTATCTCTTTAAATGTATTATGTAGATTATATTTTCATATAAAAAAATGAACGCCTCAGCACGGGCAAGCCACCCAGTGAGGCCTACATTACTGGAAAACTTAAAATGTAAAAAATATTGTACCAAATAAAAAATATATATATATATATATATATATATATATATATATATAGCTTGGCTTGGTTGGAATGTTGAGATTAGAGCGAATTTTCCGTATATATACGGAAAAGCCGCTCTAAGTTCTACATTCCAACCAAGTCGAGCTTTAAATCAACCGATATACCGGCCTTAGACAACATCAATAGATATTAACATTTTACTTTTTCTCTTTATTTCAAAGGGCAGATTTAGGTCTGCGATATAGTCTAATACGTCGCCCTGTATAAATCATCAATAATAATTTCGCTAAAATAAGGCAAAGGTTTACAGCGCTGTCTGTTGTGGGACTTTTCTGCGATCTGATCCGATCGAGATCTGAATGTTCGTTATTAAACGAATCGACTGGCGTAGTGACGCTAAAATTGAGTGAGGTGGGTAAATTATAACTCATGTCTAATAGTGTCTAACTCAATGGTGTAACAAAATATAAAATTTTGTGAAAGCAAAATTCGGGTATAGATTACGCTTAATTCTATAAATGGAGTAAGTGAATATATCATCAGTACCTCTAAACTTGTTGCCCAGATCATGCATCCTATTGGTTAGTGAGTGCGTCTGATAGGTGGCTCTGCATGTATTGCAAAAGAATGTCTCATTTTGTCTTGTGTTTCTAGTCGGTACATGGAATTTTATAGTGCCGACGATGGCAGGGCTGTCAATTAAGTTGCTAATGATTCTGTGTAATACTATCACGTCTAACATATTCAAAATATTTTTTTAATTTTTTTATTGTGTTTATTTCTTGCTCGAGCAATCCCGATGAGTTACAGAACTCATTTTAGGGCAGGAGGAACTTACAATTCATATGTAGGAGGTAGTAGGTACAATTTTACAACGGTATTTTGATGTCAAATATAAGTTTCACATTCAATACAGCATAAAAATTAAAAATTAAAATAATGACACGTTAAGTAGAACAAACAACAATAGAAAACAAGTACAGAAAGAAAAAAGAAAAACATGGATAAGATACAACAAGAAATGACAACACAGTTACATATTTTCATTTTTAAATGTAGTTAAAAAATATTCTTTTAAAGCATTGCTTTGCAATATTTTATTTATGCTTCCGATTTTGTTGTCCGGGTTAAATCTTCCCCATAGGAAAAACTAAACCCTTCCACTCACTTTTCCACAAATGATCAGCTAATCAATCAACACTATGTAAGTGCATTATATAAGTAAAATAAATACAAAACAATACAAGAACAACAACACGTCAAATCACCAGATATCAAATGGGAAAAAAATTCACCGTCTCCAGATATTTTCATATCAGAGGGTTCGGCTCGGTAGAACTTCTAATAGGGCCTATAAATCCTACTGATACCTCAACATAAATATTTAAAAAATCTTTTGTTATCCTACATGTATTCAAAATGACCGACTTTTGCATCTTTATATATAAATTTTTTGATAGATCTAATACGCCTAAATTTTTAATTAGAGAGCTAAGTATAATGCCAGTAGCCGAAATAACGAATGGTAATATTTTTATAGTCTGAGAATGCCAAATTCTTTTTATTTCATTTCCTAAATCTGTGTATTTTCTTATTTTTTAATATTATTACTTTATTATTATTATTTTTTATTATTATTTTATCATTATTTTTTAATATTATTACTTACATTTTTTTATTTACTTAATATTGATTGTTTTTTTTAATAAAAATGGAAAACTTGAAAAGGTTTAGAGGCTCTGGAATAGCTAATGAATATGAACGGAAACATTTCTCACATTTTAATTATTTCTGATGAACGTATTACTAAAATCTCAAATGTTTCTAAAGGGGTCTCTACGGATGTATTATTTATATTTAAGAATAATAAAAACTGGACCTTACCATTAGAATATTTAATGTAAAACTGTTTGAAAGTTTTTAAAATAAAACGTTTTTCAACTATAAAATTCGCGATAAGCAACAGATTTTATTTTTTTAGATGATGAATTAGTAATTTCCCGAGGGGATCCGTCTAGAAATATTTGTTTATATTGTTTATATCTCTATTATGATTTGATTTATACCTACAACCTCTCTCCATGGCTATAAATGTTTTGTTTTGTAAATTTTTCGTTTTAAAGCCCAGCTACACTACTCGCGAAGTTGATCGAAGTTGACCGAATACGATAGTGTGGGCACGAACTTCGCTTCGCTTCGGGCAACTTCGCTTCGCTTCGCCCGACTTCCGATTGTTGTCGGTAAATGCGCCCGAGTCAAAGGACTCGAAGCGTCACGGCATAAATAAACCAATCACTGACTGGTTGGACTGAGTTACTCGCGAAGTTGCACGAGTGTGTGGGCACGCACTTCGAACATCGACTAACTTCGTCAAGGACTTCGTCGAAGCGTCGAAGCGAGTAGTGTAGCTGACACTTTGTATAATCTTTTGTTTTGTATAAATTTTTTAAATCATATTCCTTTCTCACAAAGTTAAATAACATATTCCGTATTATGCTGTCTCAATAGAGGTAAAGTTACAAGGAGGAAATCCATAATTGGTTTCATTTTACTATATATAATACTTATGTACAAACTGATTAAATGTAAACTGTCGATTTCCCGAAAATGATTAAATAATTAAATAATGCGTTCATCAGAAATAATTAAAATAAACCCCACGAAAATATCGATTTTATAGGCCTGCCAAGGCAAAGTCGACCGTAGGTCCGTCCATGACGCCTAGCCGCGCGCTCTATATTGTTTTTACACGACTTCATTACTTATTTCGTTAAGATTCCCACTTTACTTCAGATTTGATAGGGAAAATTGAACCGCATGTTTGTCCAATACACCAGGGCCGCGCGTCGCATATTTTTGTGCACGGCTGCTTTACTTACGTCGTTATGATTCTGACTTTTTTTAGGGTATTGTCTCGTCTTAAAAAAGTTAGACGTCGTAGTGGTTAGGCGCGAGGACACGACCTCGGCGGCTTTCCAAACACCAACCTATAACAGTTACAGAATTATAGCAAACAAGTCACTACTAACTTGCCGACATATCGTCATTATGGAAGTGTAGAAGGACAAATCATAATAAATTGTGCTTAGTTCATTATTTTCTTACATTTCGAAACATCACCGCGTGCAGTCAATACATGAAAAACAACTTCGCTGCACGGAAATAATAATAATAATAATAGAATTTATTCCAGAATGTCAGGGGTAGTGCAATGCAATACATTCCATATTTGAAATAATATACATAATTAGCTTAAGAAAAAAATAATACTACACGGCTGATTCCGATAGGCACAAAAAGGCGGAATTTAAGGCGATGCACTACGTCGTGTAATATTTTAAACTGAGCCGCTATCAATAAAACCCTTAAGTAGATGGCGATAAGGTATAAATTCCCGCTTAACACCATCCGCCTGTTTTGATTTATGCAAGAAAAAAACATGGCCAAAAAGTGCCTTTTATTTTATTTTGTGGATGTTCAGGCATAAATATAAAAAAAAATTTCGATCATTTTATAAATAACTTAATTTTTCACATTATACAATAAAATCATAAACGAAAATGGGTTCGTAAGTAGGAGATTTTGAACTTTAAAGCAGTTTTCATAGGCCTTTACACTATTTTTTTCTGGGCTTATAAAAAGACTTATCTAAAAAAATCTCGATTATTTCAAAGGCCGAGATGTATTCTACTCGCAGTATTTAATTAAAGCATCTGAAACATTTCAAGGCGACCAAATTTTCAAACCAAAAACACATGATTTTGCATTACTACGTATGGCATCGCCGTAAGAGAAAATAGATAAAATATAATCACAAAAACAAATGTAATCAGCCGTTTATGGAGGATATTTCGACATCTCCCGTCTCCAGAGAGCCATCAGAGGGGACTCTATCCTGTAACCATGGCAGTGATGATTTTGTTACTTGTCTGCGCCAGAAGCTTCCCATGTGATGGTGGAGAAGCGTTCTGAAAGAGTGTACTCGTCCCTCCAGGAACATTTCCGTGGCGCTGCAGTATCTCGGTAGGCGGAACAGTTGGCGATAAGCATTATTGTAAGCGACTTTTGGCTTATGCCATTGGGATGCAGTGTAATCCACTCACAGTTCTGACGTGTACAGCGAAGTGCAAAATGCATTGAAAAGTATCTTTTTCACGTTTGTACTGCAAAGGTGAAAACGCCTAAACTTATTGATATAAAACACTGTTAAATTATTAAAAATCTGCTAAATTATTTGTTTTTGTGTTAAAAACGGGACTGCAGGCCATTAACAAATGAATTGACAGAGTTCCTAACAAAGTATCAATTAAAAGCGAATGTTTTATGAGGATGGCGGAACATCGATTTGTTCATACAAATGTCGCATTCTGTCTGTTATGATATTTATTACGGAATAATATGTGCGTGAACACGCGTTTCGTCATATTCTGAATGACTTATATTTTATCAGTAAATTGGCATGCTACCACTTTTTTAACAGGATATACTTCATCTTTTGAAAATTTATTTAAGACACTGTGATCTTCAACAAACTAAATAAAAACTTACAAATTGTGAATAATGAGAGAACCTGCCCTAAAATCATAAAGCTGTGGTTAATAAATGATCAATACATGTACCTTTGAACACTTTCATGTAAATTCCCAAACTCTTTGTTTTTGGTGACTCGTTAGAAATATATTTTGCGAATGTCTGCAATAAAATAAAATCTGTGAAATGTACCTACTTAGAAATAAGACTTACTCATGTACACATAATCATAAAATGTTATAGACATAGACTAAAGATATTTTGATTCGGTGGATCCTGCAGACAAGCTGGCATGTGACAGCTTTGTTGGTCTACCTATTTTGTTAAATAAAAAAAAAAAAAAAAATAGTGAAAAAAAAAAAATATATATCTACATATAAATAAATAAATTATCTTTGGGATTACTTAATTTAGTTTTTTTTTTCAATGTGAAACACATAAGAGCTCTAACTTCTTAACGTCATTTTTGTCGATCTCGTATTTCAAATTGAGAATTAACATTACATTACATTGATGGGTATAATCTTCAAAAAAAATATTCAAATAAAATTAAATATTCATTATAAGACTGTTCATTTAAGAGTGTTTTTAAATACATTTTTAAACGAGAATTACATAAATATAAAAGTGGGTATATCAACTATACTACGGGTTTTCCAATAAGAGGTATTATTTTGATATTCAATCTTAAAAGATCAATGGTTTCGTTGCTTGTGTGGCACGTAGCGCCGTCTTATTGAAAGTAACGTTATCCAGATCAATACCATCCAATTCTGGCCATAAAAAATCATTAATCAATCCATTCACCGTAACTGTTGCTCCAGCCTCATTTTCGAAAAAGTAAGGTCCAATGACTCCGCCGGACCATAAACCGCACAAACAGTCACACGTTGAGGATAGACAGGCTTTTCAACAATAATTCTTGGGTTTTCCGAGCCCCAGATGCGACAATTTTGCTTGTTGACGAAGCCACCGAGGTGGAAATGGGCCTCATCACTCAAGATGATTTGCATTTGATTCACTCAAGTGAATTTTAATAATTTCACTGCGTTGTTGAAGCGTGTATTGTTCCATTTTTATTAGTGGCGTAGTTTTTACTTGTCAAATGTTAAAAAATGACAGCTTCAAAAGTAATATCTATCGAAATAGCGGGCTATTCAAAATAACACCTCTTATTGGAAAACCCTATAGTAGTAACAGAGCTTGCCTAAAGGCAGCTTCATTGATGCTAAATATGTCGATATCTGAATTGATTCTATTCAACAGCAGGATAGTTCTCCCCACCGGCATGACTATTGGCAAGTTAGTCCTGCAGGCTGCAGATAGAATAGTCTTTGTTGTCGGTGACGGAGATAACCATCAGGAACACAGAATTTAATTCTCTGCATGATAGCCGAATTTTCAAACCATCCACGAATCAGTCTGAAGAAATGTGTATCGATGTGTACATCGCTTCTAATCCGTAGATAGTTCATTCCGAGCATACCCAAAAGAAAGTTGGTAGGATAGAGACACGGGTAGTAGCCATACTTTCACATGTAGAGATATCTCAGAAATTGGAGGTCAGTCTGTCCAGGAGTGACGGAAGTATGAATCCATCATTCCAACTGCGGTGCAAGGCGATGAATCCGGCTGGAGAGGTCAAATGGTCTCCCTCAACAGACATCCCCTCCAGCTTCACAACATAACCCAATTGGGGATGCCATAGTCTCACTGGCTCCGTACAGTTGGGACTCTTGTGAAAGCAGTTAATCATAATTATTATTCATGATTCATCTGAAGGTACAGGCTAGTGTTTTGCTAAGCCCAGGGTAATTTATTATCCCGACCGTCGCTTTTTATTGCGGGCAACAATTACCAGGAACAGGATTACATGGAGATGAATGATGGACTTGCCGAACGTCACAGCGGTGCTTCCAAGGTCTCTTATCTGTGTGAGGTGTCAGCTCTTTATTAGCAGCAGACGTACCTGGTCGGATGACGAACCTCGTGCTGGCACTGTTGGTGGACGCGGTGCACTCTTTCGCTGCATCAGCTTGTCCAGTTTCTTCACCACCTAGGATTCTTGCTGCAGAGTCTCCATCTTCTATCTTCGTGTCACCTATTCCTATACTACATTTTACTTAACTTCACTTTATTTTTATAATATTTATATTTTTTGTAATACCTGCATCAAATGTAAAGCGCCTTTGAGGTGATATCTCACAAAAGCGGCAATATACAAATTATCCAATAAATAATAAATAATAATGATTGTTAATTTATAATTTACCCCTAACAAAGATCTCTTAATAGATTTATCTTTGTTTAGAAATCTGACCGGTAATAGCTAGCTTCTTAAGATAACTCACCTCTTTTCAGAAGATGATTTCATAAAATGATGATTCATAGAAACTAGGTTCTGCGAATAACAATGGTTTTATCGCATAACGACCGGATTTACGCCGCTGCGCACAGTACCTACACAGTTGAACGCTGCGAAGGCTCAATCATTTATCCAAACCCAGTCATAGTTTTAATATAATATTTTCCATTTGGTTAAGATTTTTAATCCTTCTAAAACTGACATTAAATTTATTTTTTCTTTTTTATGTGAAAATCGCACCAAGAGTCCCAACTGCTCCCAACCGTCTGGAGCCAGTGAAACTATGGCATTCCCAATTGGGGTATATTGTGATGAGGTTGAAGGTAGTAGGGAAGGGAGAAGTGAAATATGAAGGTGGGGAAGTGTCAGATGAGATCTGGTCCCCAAACACGACTTAAGCCATTTCAAGCAACGTTTCTGAATGGTGGTCTGTCACCAGGGCGATACTGAGAGTGTCTACGTTTCTGGAAAGTACCGCATATAGACAGCCCTGATTTATTAAGTCTAATTACCTTCCATATACCTATCAGAACTAGTCGATCCAAAACTCTTTTTAATTGCAGTAAAAATATAGATTGCATGCAGTTGGCAATGTTTTCTCAGAAATTGTAGATGTGTTCAACTGCACGGAATATAGCTACAAGAAGGCTATAATAACATACCTCAGTACTAATAACAATTAAGTTTAGCATAATACCATTCTTCTGTATGGGTTCTGTATAATTTTAAATGCTGATTTTAATATTGATTACTGTTTCACTGAATTATTATGTTCATATTATCAAATGTTTGTAAAAGCTCTTATGGGCGTATACTAAATAAATATATACCATATAAGTATTTGTAAAACAACACAAATTAATTGCAAAAATATTTGAACCTGTGACTTCCGGCTTACTAGTCGAGAGCTTTACCTCTATCGCTGTCCTACTTGGGAAGCGCCACAGGTATTTAGAAAAATTGGTAGGTGGTTCCAGAATTTGGAACCATCATTAGTACCGCGACATCCCGCCTTTGTTTTTACCTACACACCAAACGCATTACTTTCATTGCATAACTTTGATGAAGCTTTTTGAAGTGATTTGAAATATTCCTGCGTAATGCATAAAGTTAAAGCTATTTAAAATTTTCAAAATTAGAATTGATTGTCGGAACCAAGTGATAAGGTGGGTACTAATAATAATTCTGTTATTAAAATGTGTATTTCTTGTGTTTAAATTTTTGACAGCTAGGTATCGTTATTTTTCACGAGTTTTCGTTCGAAAGGTTAATTTCTGACCTCTCTCTAATTTTTCAACAAAAAAGAATTATTTTTAATGATCCTGATGCAAATATTTTTTAAATACTCGATTATTATAATGTCATCCTAGAAATCCTACAATTTAGCTAGTATTTAAATAATTATCAACATAACTTCATTTTGCTTTGTTCAGAATCATGCCAATAATTGAACTGCAATAAAATACTTTGTCTTTGGCACAGATGGTTAAAACAAACAAAGATATTGCCCCAAGGCGATAATAGTTTTCCATAAATACTAGCATATAATTATTTATTCCTAATATGTGCATACATTGACTTTCATGACTAATGGGCGATTTACACGATGCATTTTTTCATACAGGATGTCTAGCATAATGAAATCGATAACTTTACAATATCGGATCGATAAGATGATTTTCTACTGATTTCTCGAGCACGGTCGCGCTGTTGATAGCGAGACCGATATTGATAACGCAATAAATGAGAAAATGATAAACGCTGACAGCACTGGAAGTATTGCATTTAAATTGACATTCTGAAACGTCAAAAGCTACGTAAAAATATTGATAAATTGACCAACTTTTAACTAACCTAAATATGCATTGGCAGTGGATTCAAATCGTCACATATACAACTTCTTTCAATTCCAACAGCTTCGTTAGTTCAACTCCGTTCATATTAATAAGTCACTATTTTGCATAGTTATTATTAAAAAAGATGTGTATATTGAGCGCTAAACGAAGCATGATTCTATGGAGGTGCGCTAAAATTTTGACAATCATCCGTCGTATAAATTTTGTAAATCACATTTCTTATCAATCGTTTACTGTGCTCGCAAATATCGTCGACCATAGATGACGAATTTAGTCAATATCGTATTTACATAGGGCTTTATCGATGTACCGTGCCGGACCTCCTGATCCCCATAATATGGAAACTATATCGTGGGACCCTTATGAAAAAAAAACTTGCCTTACACGATCATCATTTTCATACAGATAAAATTGCCAGTAGAGAAGAAAACATATTTTTGGACAGTACTAAAATGTCGAAATATGGCAACTCTTTGAAAATAACCGTAGATCACATGTTATTTACATTTGCCTTTGACTTCAACAAATCTTCAAAAACATACGCGAAATTCACGATACCTGATACACGTTCAAAATCATCAACGAAATAAACAAGCAACATTTTTACATTATTTAGTTACGAAATTTTCAGCGCCCTTGAGGTGATTTTTCACAAAAACGTCATCTTAAAAATCATCCAATTATTATTAATATTATTACGTAAAACATTGATAGAAGATGTCAAATAATGTCCGCCATCTTAAGACTACGTAATAAGCGTGCAAAAAGAAGAAGAAGATGGTTTGAGAGGGAGATGCGTAAATATGAATGTTGCGCGAGAATATTAAAAAAGCGATGATAATGAAGCGAAAAAAGCGTTTAAAATAGAGTAAAAATCTCTCGACAAATGCCTAAGATGAATTTAAAGCTACACTATGATTTTTTTCATACCTGTAACATATTAAATAACAAAAAATATGTATTTTTTCTAATTTTCGGAGCATTATTAACATTTTTTTTTATTTCTAGGGAAGTTCTTATAATTACCGTTTCGGCTCTACAAATGTATAAATATTATCTTAAAAAACAATATGTATTTTTTTAGGAACTTCAAAATTTTAAGTTTTAATAAGATATACGTTATAAATAGGTAGAAATTGGGAATGCGGGGCTTAAAATGTAGGAAAATCATGACCAAAATGGAATGTCCATTTTTCATCCCGAAGCCATATGAAAAGACGAACCATATGGAAATTGAACTAAAAAAGGATCGTGTAAAACGTCCTTAGGGTGTGTTGTTCGCCTTAGTCTTGTTGCGAGATATTTACCGATATGTTTGACGCATAGTATGCCATACTAAGTTATTACTTCTAAGAAAGGAGTTGTATTGCGTATGATCTTTGTATGATTCAGGATTTTTAATCTAGACGTGAATTGATTGTTGATGATTGTGATTGAATCATTCGATGAGTATATACGACGGAAGTTTTTTTAATTTCAAAGTTGAGGCAACATTTAAACACAAATGGGATGCTTTGTGAGGGTCTTTTTAAGTAAATAAAGTTCTGGGAAGGAAAAGGTGGTTTCTATGTCTTTCAACAGATGTCGTTAGGATGTATAGTTTTATCTAGTTTTAAGGTGTCCCCATAGATGTCATTAGTTGTACCACATATTACACAACTTTCGGACGTCTGGGTCTGATACCCGAATGGTTACGAAGATAGCCGATGTTAGCCGATATACGGGCGAGCACTTTCAGTGTGCGATCGCCCGCTTCAGACCAGCGTTGCCAGGTCTAGGGAAATTTCCCTAGATCTAGGGGAGAAAAAAAAATCTAGGGAAAAGGGAAATTTTCACGAAATTAGCAGAAATCTAGGGAAATTTCGTACTTTTTGGCAAAAAAAAATTTTTACATGACAATATTATTGGGATTGCCAGTGAACATAAATGTATTTTCATTTTTTATTTTTGGGATTTCCAGGAATCTTAAATAATGTTGATGTACATAAATGAAGCAATGTTATTTTTAACACTGACAACTCAAAATTATATTTATGTTCCTTAAAATATTAAAACCGGGCACTTCTTAAAAGTTTCTGATTACGACTTTGTCTATAATCATTACAATAAGAAATTATCTTCTCTCAGCTTTTCACTTTTGGCTTTCCACTTTCGGCAATTTCGGTTGGTTTACAGTGATTTTTATTAAGATTTCTGTTTTGAATTCAGTGGTAAGTACTTTGAAATTATTATTATCTCTTTCCAATTAATTAACATGTAAAACAGGGTTAGTGTAACACAAAGTTCAGCGTTCAGCTACTAAGTTTAAAATTTTTATAAGCTACTTTCCAATATATTCAGTGTTTAGTTTAACAACTTATACTATTATGTGTTTGGTATAAGTACACCCTGAATTTATAATATAGTATTTATTATAGGTCAACACGATGGAATATCAATGAATACAGCCCATCGATGCCTTAATCTGCAAAGCGTACATTTCCAAAGTTTGGAGGTGTTTTTTCACAAAAAAAGCGCCTTACAAATTATCCAAATATTATTATCATTAAAATATGTTATTTGACAAATTATTGTTGGCGTTGTAATCTTCTACTTACCCGGTGAAACACAAAATTTCAGATTAAGGCATCGCTATGTTATGTATTGCTATTATTTGACCTTAAAAATTTACTCCATGCACATGTATTTTCGTAAATATTGCCTATTCCGTCACACTTATCGAAAACAATACTTCGATTCAATTGAATTAAGAAATAATGAATATGTGAATAGGATAATGAATAAATTCATGTTAAATAGTAGGTATTTTGTGTGTCGGAATAGTCCATACCTAATTACCTGATCTTTGTAAATATAATGTAAATGTTATGTATTTTATTATCATCATTTGAAATGATAAGTATTTTATAATTATCATTTGAAATGTCAATGAATTATCATCATCATCAATATAATCATCGTTTGAAATGATAAGTATTTTATAATTATCAATTTGAAATGATAAGTATTTTATAATTATCATTTGAAATGTCAATGTCAAATTTGTTGTGTCAGTGTTGGCACTTTCGGCCACTGTTGCCATATAAGAAAAATAATTGCCATATAAGAAAGAGAATAAAAAAAAACAGTGACTACGTACTGCTGTATATGTGGCGTATTTGGGTATTCGTGTATTTTTATTACTACAAATAATAAATGAAAGTTATCAACAAAAACCAAGTACTTTTTTTTCAAAGCTCCCCCCCCCCCGGACGGACAGACGTTTTTAACTTGCCAAGGTGGTACCCCCGGAATCTAGGGAAATTTCGACTCCCAATCTAGGGAAATATTGCAACCTGGACCTGGCAACGCTGCTTCAGACTAACTTAGAGCATCATAAGCTGGGTCCTGGACATGTTCTTTTGTCCGTACCGTACCTCCGTTTCGTACCAGCGTCGCTATCCAAAAACTCTGGACGCATCATCTTTTGTCCGTACCGTACCTCCGTTTCGTATCCACGTCACGATCAAGAGCCCGTATATCCGTAACGTCACTGCGATCATCGCGTGTTCATTTCCTCCCACCATGTCGTCGACTGCGAAAGTGTTTGAGAATTTGACGATTGCTTGCGCGTCCTTCATTGTTATTCACAATAATATAACGAAAAAAAAACAAAAAAGGCGACGTTGGTGGGAGTTAGAATTGTTCAAAAACAGAGAAAGATGTCGCACGCCGCGAACACGTCCAGACTGGCGCAGACCCGTACCGTATCGCCTTTGAACGGGTCGAAAAACCGACTCGCGATGGATCGGAGCGTACCTCTATCCGTATCGAGACGCCGTACCACCGTACCGTACCGAACGGGCGTCCAAACTAGCGTTCTTGATCGCGACGCTGATACGAAACGGAGGTACGGTACGGAGAAAAGAACATGTCTGGACCCAGCTCTATGGGACGGACGTGAGTCCAGTTAGATATCCATTTTATTCGACAACAATAAACAGAGCCGTGATCTCAGAACTAATCGAAGTGTTATTGAACTCTCCCGATTATCCAAGTGGTTTGCTAATCAGAAGAAAATAACAGTACACCACAGGTTTGTAGGAATCTGGGAGTTATTGTGTCCAGGACTGATGTAAGTAAGAATCCTTCGGTGGAGACGTCAACGTCTAATGCTACGTATACATCCGCGAGCCGAACTGCCGAACTGAACCTCAACTTATAGAAAAGAAACGAAGCAACCGCAAATGGCGCGAAACGCCATAACAGAACAAGATGTGATTTTTTATATTTTTCAGAGCAAACTTTACGATATTTTCTATCGAGGGAGTTTCATTTAATTAGTTATTTGACTCGGCATCTGATTAGATACAGGGTTTTCCAATTAGAGGTGTTATTTTGAATAGCCCGCTATTTCGGTAGATGTTACTTTTAAAGCTGTCATTTTATAACATTTGACAAGTAAAAACTACGACATTAATAAAAATGGAACGATACACGCTTCAACAACGCATTGAAATTATTAAAAATCACTTGAGTGAATCTAATGCAAATCATCTTGAGTGATGAGGCCCATTTCCACCTCGGTGGTTTCGTCAACAAGCGAAATTGTCGCATCTGGGGCTCGGAAAACCCATGAGTTATTGTTGAAAAGCCTCTCTATCTTCAACGTGTGACTGTTTGGTGCGGTTTATGGTCCGGCGGAGTCATTGGACCTTACTTTTTCGAAAATGAGGCTGGAGCAACAGTTACGGTGAATGGATTGCGCTATCGAGAGATGATTAATGAATGGTATTAATCTGAACAACGTTTACTTTCAACAAGACGGCGCTACGTGCCACACAAGCAACGAAACCATTGATTTTTTAGGATTGAATATAAAAATAACACCTCTTATTGGAAAAACCCTGTATTATTAAAAAAATATTTTTTTTTAAAGGCTAAAAAACAAGTTACATGGCGATAGACATTCTGAATGCCGGATTTAGCGATTTAAGTTATATAGGTAACAAAAGTTGCAATTTTTACGAGAATATTAAAAAAAAACATGGCATCCTTATCGCATTCATTTGTTTTTTGCAAACATTTTTTAATACTTAATTATTGGTATCCAACAGTGGGATTCTAAAATTTCGCCAGATGGACTCGAACTCCTTCGCGAATCACAAATGGCGATTGGACATCCGGTTACATAAAAAAAGGATGACTGTGACTTTTTGAAAAGTCATCGAACTGGTCTTAATCGCAAAGTCAACCGCTTAACAGTGATCCCGGCCTGGCCACGAAAGCTTCACAAAATAATGAAAATTATTTTATATTTGAAAATAAGACTTAATAGAGTATTGAAGATTTATTTTTAAGGCGAAGCTTATTGCCAAAACACTATTTTGATTAATCTTTATAACGAATTGGTGTACATTATGAATACCAAAAAATATGCTTTAGATAAATTGAAAGTTTTCCTATCGTTTCGCTTGAATAGAATACAAATAAAATAATAAATTACTCAATAAAAATATAAATGCAAACTACTACAAAAAATATTTTTTCAATAGAAATGTATGGACGCGTAAAGGAAACAACTTTAAAAAATACAGTATTATAGCTAAGATTATTTGTGACAGTTTCACTTGATAAAATTTTTTGCTTTCTTATAAAATTAGTTACAAAATAAGTAAAAACCAGTTTTTTGCTTGAAATCGAACGTTTCTAGACTCGGTTTGTCAAGCGATTTTAATGCCTATTACCTACGATATAAGATATACCAAGAATATACACATTTTTGGCTTGTAGCTTCCTCTTAATGTGAATACCGCACAAGAGTCCCAACTACTCCCAACCGTCTGGGCCAGTGAGACTATGGCATCCCCAGTTGGGGTATGTTGTGAGGCTGAAGGTAGTGGGGAGGGAAATGAGATGGGGAAGAGAAAGGTAGGGAAGTATCTGGTTGTTCAGATCTGGTGACCACACGGCTAAAGCTATTTCAAGCAAAGTCTCAATGTTGAATGGTGGTCTTACACCAGGGTGATAATGAAAGTGTATATTATATTATTTCAAATGATTTAATCGTGAAATAATACAAATTAATAAAATTAAATTTACTTGCGCGCGACCTCACGTTTGTCAGTCGAGAGCTGCACCCCTCGACTAATATTTGGTTAACTTGATCGTGCCATGTCTTTCTGGAGTGTCTCCGATTTATTCTACCATTAACTTGCGCGTCACATATTCTACATACACTCATTTCTTACTTCATCCACTCTATATGTATTTTGACCGGTCAGTGGTTGAGTGGGCATAGCGCTTGGGTCTCACCCGAGCGTCGCGTGTTCGATTCCTCGGCTGGCTAAGTCCTCCATCACAACACAAGCAACATTTTCGGCTTTCTGTGGTGGTAGTAGGAGATTTTCAAACATTGTTGGGTTATTCGTAACTCGGAAATGTTTGTCTTTCTTTTAAAAAAAAAGAAAAAAAAAATGCCCAAACCAACTTTATAACGCTTATATCTGCTTTCCATTATTTCTGGATTCCCTAACTTGTATTACAGTTTTACCACACATACGCCTCAGAGATCTAATTTCTACAGCATTCAGTCTACTTTCATCCTTCCTCTGTTAGTTCCATGTCTCACTGCTATCACTGCTTCAGGATAGGTACCAGTTCTCCACTGTGGACTGCTACATTCGCTTCTTTGGATAATTTTTAGCTAGCATCAATCGTGTTTAACAATTTCTAGTAAATATCAGTAAGATTATGAAATGATTTTAATTATACCTTCAATATGTATTATATTTATTATATGACATTTAAACAGGTTCCTGCTCTCTCGGGACCCGAATGGAGACTAGTGACTGTCACTGGACAGCCGGTTCCCCCACGCAGTAACGCCAAGCAGTCACCACCTACCTATAATCTCTGCGAAATGTCGATACTATCGCCTGCATAATTCGTATCATGCACGATTATTTCAGATTTAAGTTTTTTTATGATGTATGATGTAAGTATAAATTCAAAATTTTCACAGTCTTTCTCACTAGGGTTTCCTGTTATGAGGCGCCTGTAGTTTTTTAAACTTTTGTATTTAGTTTCAAGTTGTCTTTACATCGTCTTCATAATGTTTGTAAGTTGAATATCACTTTGTTGTCTCGGCCATGTTTTTACTTTTGTTTTAAATATATTCATTTCTGTTATTTTTTTTGTTTGATTTGATAGAGCATTGTATAATTTCGTAGCATAAAATTTAATACTTCTCTGAAAAAATATGTATTCAAACTGGGAGTAACCAGTAATTTTGGCTTATTGATCTCGTTGAGTATTTATGTTGGGCAGTGGAGTATTCAGATATGTTTTTTTATTACGCTTAACTTGGTGACATTACTCGACACATAAAAAAATTGGATATGTGTACATGCAATTAATTTAAAAACTGCCCACTTTTAATGTATTCTTTCACACCGATAGTTCTTAATATGAAAACAGTTTGGAAAATATAACAATTTTTTTTGAAAATTAATAGCATGTTGTACATCACCTTTGATTCAATGAAAATTCCTCCTACGCTCCCCCCTCCAAATCTCAACCCCACTAAACCTTCCTAACAATATCGATATGTTTCTGTACTTGTATAAAGATAAAATAATGATACAGACACGTGTCGAATCCGGAAGCGAATTGTAAAAATAAGTAACAAGTATACATTATAAAATAAAACCCTTCGAAAACACAACGCGTACAGGTAAAAGAAAATATAAAATATTTATTTATTTATCTGGGTTCTTTCAAAATATTATATTCTTAGTTTTCTCAGTTGTAAAAACTCAGTTAATTAAAAACCTGCTCCAAGGATACATAATAATTAACAGAATTGTAAAATTATAAAAAAACACACACAAATGACAAATAATATAAAAGAGAGGCAAGATGCATAAAGAGAGACAACAAGTGCGTTGTTATTAAGTTGCATAACTTGCAAAAACATAATTTAATAAAACAATTAAATTATAACGAAGTTCGCGTTTAACTTTGAGGCAATCTTGAAGTTTTTAAGACCTACGTCTACCATCTAAGATGGTCATTTAGACATATCTGAAAGATAACAGTCTTCGAATTTGCAGTGTAGGGTAAATTATAGGGAGTTTACATCTCCCGAAAATAATAACAACGTTTAATTTTCCCTACATTTATGTGTGACTGGTGTCATTGTAAACTCGCGATACCTCGCGCGGCAAATATTTCATTCTCTCTCCAGTGGTCTCAGCCGTCGGTTTAGCCCTAAATCCCCTCTAAGTGTACGAACACAAAGAACGCGTGTTTTGGCTTTCAGATTACCAGCACTCAGTGCCTGAGTCCGCCGCAGAAGATAGGCGCCGAGTTGTGGACACATAGAACACCGGTAAAATCCGCGCCATTTGCGCGGTAGCCTGATAGCAGCTGTCACTTTCAACAAAATGTCCACCTCGTCGGAAGAAGTTTTTTTACTTTTGTAGAATTCTTTCTTGAAATTAAGAAATATAACAATTGGTATTCATCCAATTAATAGTAGTAGAAAAAGTCATAGTGAATATCATCACTTGTTTAGTGAGCTTAAGGCGGACGAAGAAAGATTTTTCAAATATACCTTACGTCACTCGTGACATTTGAGGTTATTATAAAATTTTCTCAGTTCGTACTTTTGTTCGTACCGTTTTCATTCATATCCTTACTGATTTCTTTCCAGCACTTGTCGACAACATTTCTGTTGCTATGTAAACTGTTTCTTTTATCCCAGATCGGCGATTTGTTAAAAACAGCAGCAATTAGCAAGTCGCTCATTTTGACAGGACTTGTTTATGTTTTGACACTAGCTTCCAAAACAAGCTTCACTAACCGGCCGCACCGGCGAGCCGGAATTAAGAATTCATTCCGGTAAAGCTTCTCGGCGCACTAGCGCGCGGACACAAACCTGAACCTGCCTTCACTATGTGCGTTCTCATACGTTTAGATACAAACATTCTTGTCGGCGCGCCTGCGCCGGTCGGCCGCTTACTCGCCGGCTAATCTGAAAGCCGAAACACGCGTTCTTTGTGTTCGTACACTAACGTACACGATTTACTTTTGTACGTAAAATTATTGTAACGTAAGTTTGCAATGATACCAGTCTCACATAAATGTAGGGAAAAGTAAACTACAGCAGTAATATGGATTCCATATGGTCCTAGTTATATGAAAGCAAAATGAACTAATATTATTGTCCGATCAATTATTATTATTGGTGTCGATTTGGAGTACTAGTTCTCCCTGTGATAGTTGCTTCCAATACCTTTGTCTGTTGAGTGGTAGAGTGTCTACCTTCTGAAGGCGGGCGACCTCGCTTGCTTTGCAGCTGTTCTAGCTAAATCTTTAAATAAAAACTACTGCAATCGGCTGTTAAATTATTATATCGATCGATAAAACCGTAGATACGCATTCCTTGGTATATAATCACAACTAAATAGTTGAAAAAACTGCAAAGGAAAACCATAAATATGCACATTTAAATGTTTAAAAATATGCCAATTTGTGGATTCGCTAAATTAATTAAGGCGAAGCTTAGTGCTAAATCACTATTTTGATTAATCTTTATAACGTATCGGTGTACATTATAAATACTAAAAAATATGATTTAGATAGATTGAAGGTTTTACTATCGTTTCGCTTGAGTAGAATACAAATAAAAAATAAATTACTAAATATAAATGTAAACTACTAAAAAAATTTTTTTTCAATAGAAATGTATGAACGCATAAAGGAAACAACTTTTAACAGTATTATAGCTAAGATTATTTGTGACAGTTTCACTTGATTAAATTTTTTGCTTTCTTATAAAATTATTTACAAAATAAATAAAAACCATGTTTTTGCTTCAAATCGAACGTTTTTCGACTCCGTTTGTCAATCGATTTTAATGCCTATTACCTACAATATAAGGTATACCAAGAATATACACATTTTTGGCTTGTTTTACATATGAACTCCAGTGAAAAATATTATGGCTTAAAATATATTCATATAGATTAGTAAACGCTGATTCTGAATATATAAGATATATTAGATAAATACGTAGAATATATAAATAGTCATTTAAAACGAATAAAACATCATCACATTAAAACACACCGTTTGCTTGGTACGATTGAATCTGCTGATCCTCACACGTTCTGACATCACAGCCAGTCTACGTGAGTATTTTGTGGGCTACAATGCAGGTTTTTAAATTCCGGTAAATTTTTTTATCAGGTGAGATCATGGATGTATTTTTGCACTTTGGTTCAATACAATAAGATAAGTGACGAGATGCTAATATTTTACCTACTGTTCTTCGTTGTTAAAAGCGGTTGATCGTTAAGGCGATGCACTACGTCGTGTAATATTTTAAATTAATGCTATTAAAGCATTCAACAGTCTTCCACTTGAAACAAAAATTGAGAAAAATAAAAATAAATTCAAACACAAAATAAAAAAATGGATTAAAGAACAAAAAGACAATATTACCAAAATACTATAACATAAAAGAATAAAACATATACACGCAATACAAAAAAAATATATAAAACACGCAACACGCACAAACACATATATCATTATAAATGCCGATTTACATTCTCCTTTGATATTTTTCTTTTAGTGTTATAATTATATTTTAATTTTTAATCTTAATTTTTTATTTTAAATTTATCTTTATTTTAATGTTGTTTTTCTTTTATTTTCTTTTAATTGTATAAATTCTTAAATTATAAAATGGGGGCCTCAGCACGGGTAAACAACCCAGTGAGGCCAACATTACTAAATTGAAATATGAAATATTGTAAAAAAAAAATGTATCAACAATAAAAAAAAAAAAAAAAAATTGAGCCGCTATCAATAACAACCCTTACGTAGATGGCGATAAGGTATAAATTCCCGCTTAACACCATCCGCCTGTTTAGATTTATGCAAGAAAAAAACATGGCCAAAAAGTGCCTTTTATTTTATTTTGTGGATGTTCAGGCATAAATATTTCATTTTTTTCAATCATTTTATAAATAACTTAATTTGCCACATTATACAATAAAATCATAACCGAAAATGGGTTCGTAAATAGAAAATTTTGAACTTTAAAGTAGTTTTCATAGGCCTTTACATTATTTTTTTTCTGGGCTTATAAAAAGATTTATATAAAATATACTCGATTATTTCAAAGGCCAAGATGTATTCTACTCACAGTATTTAATTAAAGCATCTGAAACATTTCTAGGCGACCAAATTTTCAAACCATAAACACATGGTTTTGAATTACTTCGTATGGCATCGCCTTAATGTAAAACGTCTCTTCTCCCATACAAAATTATAATTAGAAAAATTAAAAAAAAACTAGGCTCTTTTAGCCTGATGACTTTTCAAATTATTTTAACTATTAAAACTATCTATAACATTAAAAAATATGCTCGTATTTAAGTTTGAAGGTCATTATTGATAAAAAAATAAGAAAAACGGACTAGACTAAGAGTTCCTCATTATTGTATTATGAAATTATGAAATACTGAGTTTTGGCGAAGGTTATTTCAATAAAAAGAAACTTTCAAGTAATTGCATAGTTTATTGATATAAAAAATACGGTAAATGCAGGAAACTCGATTAATGGAGTTAGCAAAAAAATGTCAAAAGTAGTGAAGCCAGCAGTCCACAATGCAGTGCTGGTACCTACAGAGATCCCTGTGGCGTATGTTTGGTAAAACCATGTATGTTAGTTTTTCATCGTTTTTAAAGACCTGTCACTGTGTTGAGTTATCATAATAACCAATTTTAGAATTTTTTATTTATTTTATTTTAATATTACATTTAGTTACAATAGTGACGTATTGCCCATCTCACTAGGTGTGGAACGCCTGTGTTGAGATGGCAATTTACAAAGTGGTTGTTAACTAGGTTTTAGCTAATACTATATTGTGAAAAAACCAGATAAAATAAAATCAGTATTTTTTTGTTTTTTTTAAATTATACAATTCAAGAATGAATGTAGAAGGTGGAGGCGAAGCAATAGTAATTTTAAGTAATTAATTAATAAAGTTTCAGTTTGACCAAAAGGCGTATTATGCATATATACACAGTAGGCACAATTTTTAGTATGTTATGAAATAGTTCAATGTATATTTGTGTTGGAGGTAATCAATGATTTTATTTTTTAATAAAGTTTTGATTTGTGTGTTTCTAATATAGGTACACAATCGAATAGCTTAATAGCATTGTATTTAAAGCTTTTTTGTCCATAAGAGGTTTGACAAACTGGGATGTTAAAAGATTTTACATGTGAATGTCTCAAGGCTCTAGTGCTTGTTCGTTCTTCATACATATGGGTATTTTTAAATTGATGTAGCAGGATATACACGACACTTGGCGCCACAACCCTTGGGCCACGATATATATTTAAATATTTGGCGACAGCAGATAGTTCCATCGCTAACTTATGACGAGAGATTTTTGAAAACATTTTCACGTTATAAAATTGTTAATGTTTGGTCTGTCTTGGTTGGTGATGAAACTGATTGGGTATCCAATTTATTTTTCTGTCTATTGGGCATTGGAAGTGCTAGCTATTTACTATCTGTAAAATGTTTTATAGCTTTGCGCAGCATCATTTGTAACAGTATTTCTTCTCTTATGATTTATCGACAGAGCTTTTATCTGTTGAAGTATTAATCTGTTGTTGGACTTTTCTGATCTAGAGGGCATATCTGACATTATAGCTTCGCTCATCTCGCTAGCCTATCGCATTACCTGCGCAGTATATCTCCCCCTTGTCACGGAGTAATGGCCGTTTTACACGATGATTTTTAGTTAATCCACATGGATTCTTATTGGGTTTTATTTTGGTACCGATTTTCGTCCAGTTTAAGATGGCGGACATTACCTATTTGAAATTTGTCGTCTGTCATTGTTTTACGTTACTTTATTTTATGTGGAAATGTTGCATGTTTATTTCGTTACTGATTTTTTTATTAGAGTCCCAATTGCTCCCAATCGTCTGGAGCCAGTGAGACTATGGTATCCCTAATTGATGTATGTTGGAAGGCTGAAGGTAGTGGGGAAGTACCCGGCTATCATATCTGATCACTAAAAACGGCTAAAGCCATTTAAAGAAACGTATCAATTGTGAATGGTGGTCTTACACCAGGGCAATACTGAGAGTATCTTTCACACTGGTTATACCTTTTATCATTTTAAATCGTCAAATTGTGAAAAATAATGCAAATGAATCAAATAAAATTTAATTATCGAAGACAATATTAGCGATTTCTAAACGAAAATCTGAAACAGAAAAATCAGAAAAGGATACGGTCACATCTAGGACTCGAACCCAGGACCCTTGTCTTTCCGGGACACTGCTCTACCAACTGAGCTAATGGGACCCTATCCCCCTCGGTCACTTTTAACTGTATCATACTTAGAATAAGAACTACCAACATTGTCTTCATTTTTTCACCGCACATTTTTATTGGCAACTATCTTTATGTATGATCGCAAGATTCAACCCGAACTAAAGTTATTCCGAAAAATAAATATTTATTCTAGACTTGCAGAAAAGTCAATAGATGTCGCACATTAAAAAAAATAAAATAAGATAGGTTTATCTAAAAAGACGCTGTCTAGATTGCATTTAGTTTGGGATGAATCTTGCGATCATACATAAAGATAGTTGCCAATAAAAATGTGCGGTGAAAAAATGAAGACAATGTTGGTAGTTCTTATTCGAAGTATGATACAGTTAAAAGTGACCGAGGGGGATAGGGTCCCATTAGCTCAGATGGTAGAGCAGTGTCCCGGAAAGACAAGGGTCCTGGGTTCGTGTCCTAGATGTGACCGTATCCTTTTCTGATTTTTCTGTTTCAGATTTTCGTTTAGAAATCGCTAATATTGTCTTCAATAATTAAATATTACAATTTGAGGCTTTACTCAATAAAGTTATTCCGAAAAATAAATAAAATTTATGTGCTCACATTGATCGAGAATAGTAAGTAATTGGGTATTGTAAATTTCCCGTGTATTTTTGTTGATTTGTTGACTACAACGTATAAAGACAAATGACATATGTTTTCATGTGATCTCATTGATGTATGTGTGATCTATGGTTTAAAATCTGAAAATTTGCCCAATATTCCCAGTATTCCAGTGGAAACAGGTTAAGGTAAATTAAAAAAGTGATTTATCAGAAGGTTTCAAAAAACGGTGGGATTATTATGTAGGAATTATAATGTTACGCTTTAAGCCACTTCAAATAGAATACAGTTCCTACAAGGAATTTCAAAACGCACTGATTGGTTCGCTGAAATGCGCATGCGTTCCACTGTGGCGATTAAAAAAATGATGCCAGTGTCTAAAAATTAAGATTATTAATTGTTCCTACACCCGTTTTAGCCATCACTACCCCTGACTCCAGCTAACGGACTTTTAGTTGGTGATGTGACAAAGGTAAGTAACAAAGAAGCAGTATCACCAGCTTATCTTATCTAGATGGCTTTCTTTGTCCAAGTTCTTCACCTACCTTCGTTTAAAACGGTGTTCGCACTTGTAGAAGTTTTCTTTTACCATTATTTAATTTAACTCCGGGCTCTATGCCTTTATAACAATGGGAATTTAACAGCAGTTAAGTGTAGCTGATGTCTCTTGAGTAGATATTCCCACAGAGATGCTTAAATAAAGATTACAATTGCAGGTAACCTTATCATACCTTCACTCACCTATGAAAACTGTTTACGTTTCAACCGTTAGATTGGGATGTCAATATCATTGACATCCATAGCATAAATTTTTTAAACATTAATTACAAAAAAAATTACATTTCTCAAATTACACCGATTCTATTAATTACCACAACTTCAACTCTCTTCATACACGACGTTTGATTTTTGACCAAATCTTATTATTTAAAATTCTTAACAATGGCCTCGACTCACCAGAGCTAACCAATTTAATAAATATTCATATTCCAACAAGATCAACACGGCAATTCCATTTGTTTCATTTACCTACATATAGAACTAACTTTAGAAAAAAATCACCAATTCCACGTATATATGCCCAATATAATACTAAATTTCAAAACATAGACATTTTTAGCAACACACTTCACAGATATCGATTAGAAGTAACACGTACGATCGAGAATTAATACAATAGTATGGAATGTATCCATAGCATCTCCTATCCTCATCCTAAATTCCTATTCCTCCCATCCTCACCTAAAATATATATATATATATATATATATATATATATATATATATATATATATATATATCCCGCTACATTTGTTGCGTCCGACCCCTAAAAACTCCATAGCATTGCAGCGTCCACCGACTTACAGCGTCCGATATACGGACGCTGCAATGTTTTGACCTCAAAATTGGCCAGAACGATGCTTACCCCATGTAAAATCTTATGGCAAAAATTTTTGTGGAAGCAAAAAATGTCTCAGAATGTCTGGAAACGAATATTGAACGTTTGACATTTTGCCGACAGGTTCGCTACACGATGTATATATCGAGCGGTGTATGTTTTTATTCATTTCTACGATCTTGCCGCGTCCACGAAGTAATATAATTTTCGATACATAACGACGATCATGCTGCGTCTACGCATTACATCGTTAGTATTGCGTCCTCGAGACCGATTACGAGTAGATATTATTTTATATACATAACGACGGTCGTGCTGCGTCCACGCATTACGTCGATAGTACTGCGTCCCCGTAGCCGCTCATGAGAATATACTATTTTTAACTAATAATGACAATCATGATGCTTCCATGCATCACGTCGATAGTATTGCGTCCCAGTGAACGATCACGAGTAGATATTATTTTGAATATACAACGACGGTCATGCTGCATCCACGCATTACTTTGATAGTATTGCGTCCCCCTGGCCGATCACGTTGAAATATTATTATGAATACATAACGACGGTCTTGCTGCGTCTACGCATTACGTCGATAGTACTGCGTCCTTGTGGCCATTCGGAGTACATTGTTAAATATTATTTGAGCGTTTGGTTGAGTAAATCATCAGATTTGGCAACATTTGGTTAATTTACAACGATGCCGCTTGATACTCAGAACTAAGAATCGTCTTGCGTGGTTTTTAATGCATAACGACGATTTTGCTGCGTCCACGCATTACTTCGATAGTACTGCGTCCCCATGGCCATTCACGAGTACATTTTTATAAATTATTTGAGCGTTTGGTTGAGTAAATCATCAGATTTGGCAACGTTGGGTTAATTTACAACGATGCCGCTTGACACTAAGAACTAAGAAGCATCCTGCGTAGTTTTTAATGCATAACGACGATCGTGATGCGTTTACGCATTACGTTGGTAGTATTGCGTCCGTTGTTGTTTTTTTTTAAAGAAAAAGCGTTTTTTTTTGGGAGCGAAACCCGGTCGGCACAAAGTATAAAAAATAAAAGTGGTGTTTACAAAGTTATTGTTTTATTTTAAATTAAATATTGTTGTCAATTAAACAAACAATTTATAAGATCCCGAATATTATCTGAATATAAAATAAATCTTATAGAATAAAATAAAAACCTCAAGATATGAATTGAAATCTAGCAAGAATATCGTAACACAAATTGTGAGGATAATTATTGATATATTCATAGAATTATAAATATATATTTTATCACACCTTCATAAATGCAATGAAAACTTTAACTTAAATGAAATCAACAAAAAATCAAAATATAGAAGAATACGTATGTGAAACATACAGCGAATGCACTAAAATCTAGAACAACATAATAAATCTACTAACAATCTTGCACTTAAACATAGGGAGTATAATTTGAAACAAGGACGAACTTCTGGTATACCTATGTATTTGACATTATGTCCACAACCAGATTTTTTAATACTATCCGAGGCACACTCGCATGCAATACATAAAAATATACCAAGTATTAGAAACTACAAACAATATGTCACAAATTATCACAAAAATAAAAGTAGTGGAATTGTAGTCTATGCTAAAGAAAAATTTACTGATATCAATGTTAACGAAATACCAATATGTAACGCAAACTGTTTGTCAATTAATGAATCTAAATAATTAGCCAATTAATATAATCGCATGTATCGAATACATAGCTCGTTATACCCTTATAATCCAGTAGGTACCCAAGCGATTCCTTCAGAAATTTGATCAGGGTGCTTAGGCTGTGAACATCTTGGAATAATTATCGATAATAACATCAAATGGAAAAGTCAAATAAACTCCACAGTAGACAGAATGAGAAAACTCATCTTTATGTTTTTTAGACTTAGAAATACTGTATCATTAAAAATACTTAAAGGTATTTATTTTGCACTTGCACATTCTACACTACTACAATATGAAATCGTGGTTTGCGGGGGGGGGGGGGGGGGTATAAATCATACCTACGTTCACTTGTGACAATTCAAAAAATATTAATAAAAATCATATTTAAAAAAACCATATAACTATCCAACAATAAATGTTTTCCAAGGTTTCCCGGTTCCCCTTCTCACAAAAATTTATGACAAAAATACTCGTACATTAAGAACTTCAATTACATAAAGATTTATTTGATAAAAATAATATTCCATAATTAATTTTAAGCTAAATAATTATTTATATTGGAGGACTAACCGTACCACTAGTTCGAACTACAACAGCAAAACATCATTATTTATTTAACGGTATAAAATTATTCAATAAATTACTCCTGGATATATTTGAGGAAAATTATGACAGTTACAAAAAAAAAACAATTTAAAATTCTCTAATACCACCTAATAAATTTTCTTATTGTTTGAAATTATTTATTTATTTATTTTATTTCAGGGAAATCAACAGTTTACAATGTGGTTCATTTATACACGTGTAATTTACCTAACTGAGAAACCAATTGCAGATTTCCGCAATATTCTATTCTATTATGTATGTAAAAATTTAAAAACTTTACTTACAAGAACTAAAAAATATTAAATTTATCGAAGAAAGCAAACACTTAGTGGCTTGACATTATACAAAATGAAACAAATACTTTGTTTTAAACCACTTTATTTTTATTTATATTTCGTCGACCGGTTTGGATTGAACCCAAATATTGTATAAAATAAATATAAAGTGGTTTAAAACATAGTATTGTTTCATTTTGTAAAAAATATAACGTTATTCAAGAGGGAGATTATTATAACATGAGATTATTTTAACTGGAGATTATTATAACAGGAGATTATTAAAACAGAAGATTATTATAACGTAATACTACATAATATATGTCATTACATAATATAATAACATTTTATGCAGTTTGGTACACGTTTAATACATTTTTAATATAGTTTTTATATTTATTTTGGTTACATCGAAGATAGAATCAGAGAGAATGTTATTATACATATGTTGAACATATTCTTCTAAGACAAGCATTTTTATTTTACTAGATTACATGAGCGTGTGTGCCGTGTAGGTACTTTCAAATCAATTCTGCTTAATAAACTCCACATATTATGTTTCTGCTTATCATTCCTTGGTATTATTTATAACTAACCTGTTTTTATTACTTTTATTGTATTTTCTTGTAAGGCTATTAATAGTTTTTGTAATAATATTTGCAATATAAATATGTAAAAATATATTGTTGTCCTCTCCTAAGCACAAGCATCTTACTTATCAGAAAAGTGATTTAAATATTATTTAATATTATGTTGGAAATATTGTAACACTAAAGATGTTAAGAAATAAAAATAAAAAAAAATATTTTTATTTTGAACTTAATGGTATTAATAAGTTTAACTCATTAATTAAAATATTGCAATTTGAGGTTGAACTAATTAAGTTAAATATAAAAACAGATATTATTATATTGAATACGTAACGACAGAAGTTCTGCGTCGATGGTATTGTATCCTCGTGACCAATCACGAGTAGATATTATTTTGTATACATAACGACGGCCGTGCTGCGTCCACGCATTTCGTCGATAGTATTGCGTCCCCATGGCCGTTGGCGAATTTGTACATTTTTATGTATTTTTTGAGTCCTTGGTGAAGCAAAACCCCAGATTTGGCAACATTCAGTTCATTTACAACGTTGCCACTTAGCACTCAGAACTAAAAAGCGCCTTGCGCGGGTGGACATTTTTGTAAGATGGTTTACAGTGGACGGTAAATTGATATCCCGACCTAAAAATGTCCGACCGCCCTCTGCAATGGAGCGAACTGGCGCGTTATGAAATGATACATTTTTACTAAGGATATCGTTGAAAAAAAAATTGTCGCACGCCTGCGCCCAGTAGGTACGTTTGTATACAAGGTGCAACAAGATATTCATTAAAACTTCTCACTATCAATAGACAGTTTGTTGTCAGGTCTGGTGTGTTTCTGGATGTCAAAAAAATAAAAAATAAATATATACAAATATATTTTTTATATACCGCACAAGAGTCTCAACCGCTCCCGTCTGGAACAGCGAGACTGTGGCACCCCAATCTGAGTACTAGGGTGAAGGTATTGGGGAGGGGAAGAAGATGAGGAAGAGAAATGTAGAAAAGTACCTGGCTATTTATATCTGGTCACCAAACACGGCAAAAGCTTGGAAATAACGTTTCCATTCGGAATGGTGGTCACACACCAGGGCGATACTGAGAGTATTTTTCACTCTGGAACGTGCTGCAAACACACTTTATATTATGTTTAATGTATTAATTGTGAAATAACACAAACAAATAAAAATTTATTTGCGCACGCCGGGTTTGACCGTCAGATTACGGGCTTCGGATTGCGAGTCGAGAGTCTTATCTCTCAACCACAGATGCTGTAATTAATTAATTAATTCACTATGAACGTGAAAACTTCACTAGAAAAGTAAGAAATATTTTGTGTTGTTTATTTATTTGTTAATTTATTTATTACACCAAATAGACGTTTTTATTCTAGTTTAATAGTTGAGTATCGCAGTTATTATAAATTCTTCAAAATTAAAACAATAGAGAAAACAAAATAGAATGAAAAAAAAAATGTTACAACAAAAGCGTATAATAAAATAAGATACATTGGTAAAAATGATAAGAAGTCTCACATAAGTAGATATTCAAAATAAAGAAAAGATTGCAAAAATTATAGATGTCTATTTGTCTCGATATATAAAAGAATTAAAATAAACAATATTTATATTGATTATTTTTAAGGTGAAATATATCTCCCATATCAGAATAAGTCATGTAATCCTAAGGGGTTTAATAATATAAGGGGCATAACAACGGCCTAAATTTACCTTTTGAAACTCTCAAAACAAATCCAATAGTCTTAAGGGCCGTATATACGGAAGACGTAAAAATTAAATCGACCTTCAAAACGCCATGTAACAAACAAATAATATACACTCGGACGCAAGAATATATTATTCAGTATGGACGTGAAACCTTTATTAGAATAGTCAGCAATATACGGCAGACGTAACAATTAAATTAGAGTGAACGGACGTGAAACCTATATTAAAAGGAACCTTCAATATACAAAAAATATACACCCGGACGTGAGTATGTACGTGACGCTAGAAATGTATGAGAGTGTAATAAACATCAAAACCTGCATTATTATGAATATTAAAAAAATATGATATTAGCGATTATCGTGAGTAAAACATAGTGCAATATTCACAAAAACAATCTAAAAAAAAGAACTAGAAGTGCTGGACGCCCAAAGACGGATTTACGCACGGACGCAATAAATGTTGTGGGACCTATATATATATATATATATATATATATATATATATATATATATATATATATATATTTATGCAATAAAACTCTATCTCCAATCAATTTTAATATAGGAGACTTTTTTGGCTGGACTGTATTTAATAATAATAATAATAATAATTGGATAATTTGTAGAGCGCCGTTTTTGTGAAAAATCACCATTTAACATTTATTTATTTATTTATTTATTGACGCCCTATTGGGCTTTTAAGTACATAAAAATTACAAATTTCATTTTTAGCAACAGTATAAAACAAACAATAGAAAATCGAAATAAAATATAATGATTTCTTATACATTATTTACATTTAAAAAGTGGTAGACTAATTTGGCTTTAAATGAATTAAAGTTTAAATTAAATATGTCAGCGACATCACTTAGTTCATTGCCCAACCTATGTATTCTTTCTAACACAGAATTCGTGGCGAAGTTATTGTTGTAGAATAAAATATTCCGTCTAGTATATTTTGGAGGTATATGTAAAGATAGCAAGTTTATAGTGTCAGGGCAGTCTAACCTTGAATGCACAATTTTATATAATAAAAGAAGATCAAATATTTTTCGCCTTTCAGATAATTTCGATAAATTAAGTTTACTGCGTAAATTGACATAATTGATTTCAATAATAGGAATACCAATTTTGAAATTAATAAAACGTAAAAATTTATTTTGAATTTTTTCAATTTGTAAACAATGAGAGTTGAAATGAGGACACCAAATGGTTGCATTGTATTCAACCTGACTTCTAACCAGAGACGTGTACAGTAATTTTATAGTTTTTATGTTATTAAAGTCTTTAGCGATTCTGAGAATAAATCCAAGCATTTGTAATCCCTTACTGGTAATGCTATTAATGTGATTCAAGAACCGTAATTTGGAGTCAAAGATAACTCCAAGGTCATTGAATTCAAAAACTCTTTTTAGATTGGCATTGTTAATTGAGTAGTCGAATAATAAAGGGGTTTTAGATCTATGGAAACTGATCGTTTGGCATTTGTTGATATTAAGATGTAATTTGTTTACGATGCACCATTCATAAAGTTTATTTAAGTTCATTTGTAGAGTTAAACAATCAGAAGAATTACCGATCGATTTAAACATCTTTAGATCATCGGCGAATAGAAGAAAGTGAATATTATCGAAAATTAGTGAAATGTCATTAATAAATAGTAGGAAAAGAATTGGTCCTAGGTGGGAACCTTGGGGGACCCCACTTAAGGCAAAAAAAGTGTAAGAAGTTGTGGAGGTAATTTTTACAGATAATTTTCTATATGATAAGTAACTTCTAAGCCATTCGAGAAAGTTGCCGCTTATTCCCAAGTGTTCTAATTTTTCCATTAAAATGCGATGAGAAACAGTATCAAAGGCTTTGCTAAAGTCAGTATAAATTGTATCAACTTGAAGACCCTTGGACAGTGCATTAGAAATAAAATTTTCGTAAAGCAATAAGTTAGATGACGTAGATCTGTCTGGCATAAAACCATGTTGAAATGTTGATATAATTGGTTTAATTTGATGCATGATTTTACTTAATATAATCTTTTCTAAAAGTTTAGGTAGTGATGACATAATACATATGGGTCTATAATTTTCAATTTGACATTTATCTCCTTTTTTAAAAATAGGTGTTATAAAGCTACTTTTCCAAATTTCAGGAAAACAACCTGTAGATAAGGATAAATTGAAAATTATAGTAATAGGAAGAGCTAGAACATGAATACAGTTTTTAAGTAATATTGAGGGAATCATATCTGGCCCCGAATTCGACCTGGTATCCAGCTGTTTGATAAAAGTCACAACATCATCTACTACCACATGGATGTTATGCAAGTTAAGTGAGCTATCGGTAAATTGGGGTTTATCAGATAATATGTTGTCATTGTCTTCAACATATACACTCTTGAAGAAATCTGCAAATAAATTTACAATATCGTTTTTGTCATGACCCACTTTTTTCCCATAAAACATTGTACCGGGAAAGTTAGAGTTATTTTTCCGAAAGGAGTTAGCGTAATTCCAAAATTTATTAATATTTGTTAAAATAGAATTTTCAACATTGTTGGTGTATTTCTTGAAACATACTTTCGATTGCCTAGTACAATCTTTACGCAGAATGGAGAATGCGATATAATTATCTAACGTTCTATTTATTTTATAACGTTTGTGGGCAATTTTTTTATCGTACGTTAGATTAATTAGTTCAGAATCGAACCATTTAGGGAATTTAGAAGTGTAATATTTTTGTAGGGGTACAAATCTATCGATTGCTTGATAAATTACATTGTAAAAGTATTCTAAGGCCTCATTTAAATTTGAGCTTTTACAAGTGAGATCATAAGTCCAATTATAAGTAGATAAAAATTCTATAATCTTTGGGTAATCTGCTTTTTCAAAATTACGCTTGACAATCGTGGGGTCAATTACCTTAACATAAGTATTGAGGTAATTGATTATTAGAGGGGGGTGGTATTTATCGAATGGAAGAATCATTTCATCAGAGGCATACACATTAACATTAGAAGAATTTGTAAAGACAAGATCGAGAAGACGAGAATTGATGTTGTACACATGGTTTTTCTGATGCAGATTTAAAAAGTTCGACATTTCTATAATTTCATGGGAGCCATGATTGGTGTTGTCCGGACTCGAGGACGCGATGTTCTCAATGTCCCATACAATATTTGGGAGGTTGTAGTCACCCATCAGAATAAATGTAGCATCAGGAAATTTTCTTCGCATAGTTTCAACTTCAAGGTGGTGCTCCTTATATGTTTGCAGGCCGGAGGATGGTGGTATATATGTGCAACCGATTATAAGTTTTACATTTTTTAAGGAAACCATTACAAACACTTGTTCAAGATGTTTGTGAAGGCATTTCAGTTTCTTCGAATTCAGTTTGGTTGATACTGACAATAGTACGCCGCCACCTCTTGTTTTATTGCTGGAACTTTGACATCTGTCGTTTCTGTAAATGAAATGATCTAAAAATCCCAGTTCTTGATCGTTTATGCCAGCATTTAGCCATGTTTCAGTAAGAGCATAAATTTCGTAATTCATCGTTGGTAATGTACATTTTAGTTCTTGAAGTTTCGTTCTCAGTCCTCTTACATTTTGATAATATATTATTAGTTTGTGGGTCAGTTTTTTGGATTTAATTTTACAATTGTTGGGTGATTATTAATGTACTTGATTGTAATGTCTTGCTCACCCGATGATTGCCTATTTTTTAGTTCGATTCGCAAATTATTTAGATAGTTCCTTTGAGCAACTGATTGATCAGGGTACATGCGGATGTTATTCTTCAGCGAGTGTTTTTTACCGAGTAAGATTTTCGGCCATTTAGACTCAGGGAACTCGACTTTTATACCCCTCGGTTTATTAGTATCCCTTTTCCCGATTCTGTAAACTTTCAGGTCAAGAGAATTGGTAGAGTTGTCCAGGTCGAAAATGATTTTTTTTATGCTGGTAGTGTCGTCTTTCATAATATCAGTCTGGGTTATTGCTTTGCTTTCGGGGAGGTTACATATTATAATATTTTTTTCCCTTAAATTTTGATCATTCATCTCAGCAATAATATCGCAGATGTTATTTGTTTGCAAATTAGTAGTGGTAACAGCAGAAGGAATATTTTTGTACACTGACAATTCACCTTCTAGGGTAGCCATTCTTGCAGCCATTTGGCCTATGGACCCTAGGATATTATTAGTTTTGGGCATTATTTTGGCAATATGCTCCTTGGTAAATTTGTTATTGGGATCCATCACAATACTTGTTAGTGCATTGATGGCATCTTGTGCAAGGGATATGTATGTCTGCGCATCCATGATGAGTTCGGATTTAGGTTAATAAAAATTAAAAATTAATAGTAGGTTGAACTCCCCTGATTACTGTCTGGAATCAAGTTCACTTACAAGTATGTATATATTTATATTTTATGTATAAGCTGTTTGTCTCTTACCTTTACCAATAAATAAATAAATAAATAAAAGACAGTAGAAATCATCGTATAAAGAATAACACAAGAAGTGCCTTGTATTGTTATTTTATTCTACGTGTTTACGAAATTCAAATGGGAATGAGATCTACGATTTAAGCTCCCGCATTGCGAATTTCTACCTATTTATAACACATTTCTCCTGAACACTAACTATCTTACTCATAAAAGATAATACGGAGG